>NC_070601.1:9813039-9970539 GCF_027409825.1 Scomber japonicus
CCGTTAGCTGGACAAACACTGCTGCCTCTGCACCCCAACGGGGGCCCGTTCCTTCATAAATGGCCCGCAAATATGAAAAGGGTCACGGCACCTCTTGGGAAAATAATCCGCACATTGCTACAAATGCTCTTGGGCTGCTTATTTAACAATATAAGAGTGTGTATGTGTGTGGGGGGCTCACATCACCTTTTAAACCAATCACGTAGGGTCCTGGAAAGACATCAGCAGCAGTTGTGGGGCAAATGCAGGACAAGTATTATAGAGAAAAAAAAAATACTTGGAGCTCTCCAGGACCCGAGAAATTAAATGAGTTATGGAGACAATAACTCTAACTGAGTTGGGTGAGTTTGAAGTGAGTCATTCGACAGCTGGACAGCAGCGGGTGGGGAAACAGTTGATCACTTATGAAGCTGTGAGAGGCAAGATTGGGTTTTAATAAAGATGGGGCGAGTGCAGAGAAAATATGATTTCTCCGCTGACCTTGAAAACGCTACCCGAATTCACCGAGAGCACCAAACTGCAGGGTAACAATATTACTGTGCTAAAATGATAAAATACCCTTGCAATAAATACGGCCGCCCAACCATGTGAGGTAACACTGAAATTCTGGGAGCTTATTTCCAGTTGACAAAAACAGACAGTGAAGCAGAACTGAATGAGAAAATATGAACATTTTAGAGGGTTTTTATTTGTAATATTCTTCTCATATTTCCTTATTTATTCTGTTCTAATTGACAGATTGCTTTCACTCAGAAGGGGACTGAGTCTTCTATTCTACATTATTCTGTCTCACTAGGGTTGTCCAGTGTGGACGTGGCTCATTAGGGTCTGAGCAGACACAACCGGTGTGAAACGGTTCATATCCTGAGACATGGTGGAGAAAACCAAGTGGCTGTTAGTCTGGGAAGTGTGTGTGTTAGTGTGTGTGCACTACTTTTCAGGAAGGTCAGAGGAAAGTCCTTAAGGTACACTTTCTCACATACTGGAGAGTCCAAAAATGGCTGAGGACAATCAAGAAGTCAGTCTCTGTTTATTTAGAGGGGCAGAGAGTGCATCTGAATCAGACTAAAAGACAAGAACTGATCCAGAGACTCAATATAATGTGGACCTGGCCCAACTCAAGTCTAGTGCTTGGTCTTGGTTACTAAAAACACATTGGACCCTTGAATCATTGACACACACAGACACACAGACACCTTGTGTTCTTCTCACTGGCTCATCTTCATTGTCCAGATGTGACAGGAGCTTCATGACGCCAGAAACGTCCTCTGGCTGAAGCCCTGTGCTCTTTGACTCACTGGCCAACGGCTGCACATTAATCAGCCAATTATCAGCCCCGGCCAGCAAACGTTGTCGCGCCAACTCGACCCCCTAATCCAATCACCTTGGGGGAGTGGGTCAGGGGGTGCTCTGATTGGATAACCCCGGGCTGGGTCGCCGCGCCCATGACCTGCTGCTTTGAATTGGTAATGATGTTAATATCCTCCATATGGCCATGTGTTGTGTGTGCATGTGTCCCCCCAAACATAGAGCCTATCTGGAGGCTGAGCTGCACCCCAGCATTAATGGCCAATGGAGAGGGAGGTCAGAGCCAAAGTAGCACTATCACCCTCCCTGGGGCAAACCTCTCCACACTGCCACTTCCACCCCTCCTTCCAAATCCTCTTTCCTTGACTCCAGCTTCTCTTGTTGGCTGCCGTGCAGTAGCCCTCGGCGCCGAGTCTCAGGCTGAGGTCTACTTTCTTTCCATCAACCCAGCTACTTTGGCATCCGTTCCTACAGGTCCTCTTGATTTGAGAGGTGGGAATAGCCGCAGAGATCGAGGTATAATGAACCCAAGTTTTGGGCTGCAGTATTGTGATGAGGAATATTTTCCGATATACTGAAAGAAGTAAGTAGGTAACAGGGAAAAATGGGGAATATACTGTATTCTAACAGCTACTTAAACCCTGAATCATATTAACTTACACCAACACTCACACAACACACAGTTCAAGATCTGTAAATACAAATTTAATAAACCATAATTGTGTGTTTGCATTACAACTAAAACGTATGTGGACATATTGACACAACGCTGGATGTGAAATATTCCAACTTCTGTTTTGTTTCTGCCTCAATTTCATCCACATCCTACTGACTCTAACCTCTTCTCTACACTCTCCCCATATGCTCCCATCTGTGAGATGCTTCTCTGCATCTCCTGCTCAATCCGTGCACACACTCGCACTCACCTCCTTCACTCCCACCCCTCCAGCTGCAGCCCCAGCCGGCTCCACACAAAGGCAGGCCAAATGTATGCTAATGAGAGCCAGGCCAATGGTGGAGCCACACTCATTTTGAGAGGAAATGGCTTTCAATAATGGCGGCCCCCGGGGGGATTTTGCACAAAGTTCAGCTCCACTTTGAAAAATGCATTCAATTCACTGCTGTGTCTGCTCTCTCTTTTTCTCCTGTTTTTTCCCCTCCTCTATGAAAAAAAAAAAAAAAACATTCCCGGAATATATTCGTGTCCTCTCTTTCTCCTCTCGCCTCTGTATTTATGCTAGGAGGGAGTCGGAAGAGTTTTGGGGACTGAGGAGCCATGATTTATCTTTACAGAAACATCAGAAACAAGAACACCAACATGCAAGTTTGAATAGTGTTCAAACTCTATAGTCTCACTTTTCCTCTGCCTTTTGTTGCTCTCGCTTTTTTGCTTTTCTGCTGAGGCAAATGTCCCTAGAAGCAAGTTACCATATGCATAATGAAGATGATATCCTGTGGGTCTTGGGCCTAAAAATACTTCAAAGAGCGGATGAACAACAGTTAAGTAACTGAGAACATTTCTTGAGGTAATGAACATTATTGGAACCTGACTTCTTATCTTCACGCCTAATCATATCAGCCATAATATATTTTATCGCCTGATATTTAAACCAGAAACCAGTTAACACATTGTTTCCAGGTACATTTTCTTATTTTAATCCTATTTTTGTAATCAGTCAGCAGAGCATGGAAGAGGCTAGTTTGTAATATGTTGGAATACAAAGTTTAAGCTTGGAAACAATACTGGGGTGAAACTAATGATTATTCTCATTTTCAATTTTTTTTCTTCTAATAATTGTTTTTTCAATAAAATATTAGAAAATAGTGAAACATTTCCATCACAGGCTTTACAGACATGTTCAAATTGATTATTTTGTCCAACAGTCCAAAACCCAAAGAGATTCAATCCAGAGGGATATTACTATAGGCAGCAAATCCTCACAAATGTTTGGCATTTTTGCTTGAAAATAGACTCAGACAATGAAATCGATTATTAGAATGAATGCACATTGTTACTGTGGAAGTACTAATCAGAAAATCGGCTAATTATTTTGGCAATAAAACGCAAAACTTTCTTTTCTGACAATCTGATGACTGTGAGGATTTTCAATTTTCCTGACTTGCTTCATGTAGATGGTGCTGAATTTTTTTGTGTTACTGTACATAAGTATAGTTTAGGCTCTACTGTCAAAGGTCATCATAGTCTCCCTCAGCTTGTCTGTCTCCATTAGGGTTTGTCTCCACAGTTACAGTTGGCTAACCTCCCCGACTCTCTGCTGCTTGGTCTTGTCCCTCCTTTTCTCTTCTTCTCTCTCCCAGATTCTCAGTGTGTCTTGTTCTCCCATGAGCCAGTGCTGATGTCTGTGCTCCCTGGTGCCTGTCATATCAGGAGGGGCAATAACCCGTGAAATGACTGTTCTCTTTTTCTCACTCTCCTTCTCTCCATCCCGGTGTCCCCTCTTTTCCTCATTCTCCTCCTCTCGCTTTCCTCACACCACTCCATGCTCCACTTACCTGTAGGGGCCCTGTGAACGTTGCAAAGATGGCTTTTTGCTCAGCACGTGCACACACACTCGCGTGCACATAGATATGTATGTGAGCTGAGGTACTGCTGGGAAATACTTATATGGAGAACAGAAGAGGTATGCGTGTGTGTGCATATGTGCCTAATTTGACAAGAGAATGGTTAAACAAACACAAGGAACATGTGCAGTTCCATTAAACCCACACAAGAGGTTATACATCCTTCATAGGAGCAAACCATCCTCCGACTGTGTGTGTGTGTGTGTGTGTGTGTGTGTGTGTGTGTGTGTGATGCTTCTGCCTGTGCCCTGCTCTCTGGAGAGCTGATCAGTCCTATTCCTGGGATGAGTAGACACTCCCAAGGCAAACACTCCAGATTTAATTATAAGCTCAAAAGAGGATTAGTCTGTGTGGTGTGTGTGTGTGTGCATGCGTGTATGTGTGTGTGTGTGTGTGTATGTGTGTGTGTGTGTGTTGGGGAGACACAAAGGGAGGGAGTGGCAAGAAGTCATCCCTTCTTTTCCTGCACACACACAGACACACAGAGCAGTCTCACCTGGATTGTGTGGGGTACCCTCGATCCACATCTTCATAGTGGTGTGGGGGTCGAGATTCAGCTCCTCTGGGCGCAGTCTATGGGGAGACATAAGAATAATGTAAGAATGGAGACCGAAAAAGACCTAAGTTCAACCGCTTAAGAGTCAAAATGCCCTTGAGCAAGGCACTGAACCCATACATCCCTCACTGGAAGTCACTCACATGGAGAACGAATGAAAGAAATGTATTTTAAAAAGCTGTTTGGCCTATTTAACAAACAGCTAAACCACTGTTTCAGTCTAATGGTAATTTAACACCGTGGATGTACATATTGTGTTTGTATGTATGCATCTATGTGTTTGTGTGCAGCCTTGTGGTTTCAGTGGAGAAAAAAAACAAAAAAAACAAGGGGAGGGAGGAATCATGGAATGCGCCACATGTGGTAACATAAACACACGCAACCACATGTAAGCACTGTGCCCCTCCGACGAACATGTGTGTGTACGGTTCATACAAACACACAAGTCATATGAAAAAGAAAATGACATTCTGAGTAGGTTTTGGACAGAGGGTTGCTCACTCTCACCCACACATAAACACACCAGGAAGTGATTGATTAAAGCTGTGTCCGTGCACAGGCGGATAAATCTGGAAACCCTGTTTACATGCAAAAGCGACTTAGCATTTTCAGGGCATTTCCCGTCCACGCTGAAATGGCAAAAGTAGTAGAAAACCAGCTAAATCTCTTTCCACTCTTTTCTGTTGGCAAACACAACTCTGGATTACAGGCATCATGTGGTAAGGAGTTGGACAGCCGGGGTTACTCAATTTGGACTCAACAGGATAAACCTCCGTCTTGTCGCCTGCTACTCTCCATGATTACTTGCAGATGGATGACAAATTAAAGGAAACGCCCAAATGAATGAGTGGAGAAACATAACAATTGAGCACCTATAGGAGATATGTGGAATAGTGGCAAAGACAATGAGCGATCAAGACGAAATGTAACACACAGCTCCAGACTGTGCAGACATTTTTTGAAAAGCTGCATTTTGGCAAGTTTTGTTTTGAAAGTGTGGACATGCTCTAAGGTTACAACAAAACAAGGGGCTTAAACAAGTAATCCCTGCGGGGAACACAAGACGATGGAGGCGGTGGGTAGAGAGAGGGAGAGAGACAGAGGGGGAGAGAGCATACAGTTTCAATTATCTCTAATCTAGGTTCTGAGTTTTAACGTACAAACACAGGCTGTTTACTCAGTGGACATTTCATCGGTCAAACACACCAGACGTCATTGTAGCAGAACATGCACACACAGGCATGCTGGTCAAACACACACAAGCAACCATATGTACAATAACTGACATGCACATATGTACATAAACAAGCACTCATGGGTTTGTCAGAAACACACATGGCAAGAGGCAAACAGTCATATGTTTGATCCAAGCTATCAAAGCGATGCTAACACCCACTTACAGAGCATTTCATATCACAAACGCATACGCTATGAAATGCCTAAATGACTTCATGCAGGATCAGTCTATTGCTCTGTTTTGCATGTACATATGAGTTCAAACTCATTTTGCATGTCAATGCAGTGGCGGTACATTACCAGATATCATTAGCATGTCTCTGTAATGTAGGGAGCTCTAATGTCTCTGAATGGGAGCCAGGAAGTGAAAGCACATCAGAACCATGGCTGGGGCAAGGCTGCTGCTCTGCTCTCTAAAGTGGCTTTGTGCCTGTGTGTGTGTGTGTGTATGTTAATATTGTGGTAGTGGAGGACGGCAGGTGTGTCTTTGTCTGCAGTTTTAATATGACGGCGGGAATGCTCCATCGTCGGATGTCAGTGTGTGTATTAGGTAGGGGACATTATGCAAAGGGAGGCATAATGTGAGGTAAAGGGGGCATTAGTCTCAGCAAGAAGCTGGGACTCAGGTGGAAGACCTTCTGTGTTTGTGTGTGGCAATGTGTGTGTGTTGAATGGGGCATAATACATCTTCTGTGTATGAAGGGTGGAGAAAAAAAGAAGGAAGAGGAAGAGAATGAGGAAATGTGTGTTTAGATAAAATGGGTAAAATTGTCCATTGATTGTATTAACATAACAGCCTGGAGCCATAGGTCTAGATGATCCCTTCATTAACTCTCATACACACAGACAGACACACACACATATTATGGATGTTTGTCATATAGATGCTTTTCAGGCAGAAACCCATTTCACCAAATTATACAGCTACCTTTCGTGCCAGATGATGCGCCTTGAAACACTGCTGTAGCGTACACACACGCGCAAACACGCAAGTAAATAAACACACAAAACAAGTCTCAGTCTCACCATGGCAACTGGTAAAACAGCAATATGAAATTCATCCAGGTTGGAGGAAAAATGCAGCAGTCAGACTTGTGAGGAGGCGGTTAGTGAGCAAAGAGCCTTGTCTTCACAGCTCTGGAGGTGGAGTGCGATGACACATGCAGGGCCGCAGCCAGGATTTTAGAAATACTGAGGTCATCAGTCCTAGCCCTGCTAGGGGGGTTCAGGAGGTTTAGGGGTGTTCAGGGGCTTCAGAGGAATGCTCTCTGAAGAAAAGTTTGAATACTGTAGTATAAATCTATGTATTTTAACGCATTTTGAGAGTTACAGTAGTCATTTAGAAATAGTGTCAGTGCCAAAACACAGATGAAAAATGAACTGGAGGCCAACATTAATCTCTGATGGGTATGCTTTCATATATTCAAAATTAAATCTGGAAAGATGTTATGATTAACGAGCCTAAACAAGCTCTTCAAAATTACTGATCTTGATAAAGTCACAACGGCGACATAAGTGATGAATTAGCATTGATTAACCAGTTAGCTGTACCTTTTGGAGCTAGGAACAATGCTTTGGGTTGGAATTGAGTTGCTTTGTCAAGTGAAGGATTGCTCCACAAATTCAAGGAAGATGTATAAAATTGCTGAAAAGACTCACAGGCCTAATATGTCTTTAAATCAAATTTATAAAAAAGACATCATTTACTGTAAATGTAATTCTTATTTGCAATAAATCTCCCACTGTAAATATGTTTGCAACTGAAAATGTCAGAGCAGAAACTCCTGAATCTGTGCACAAAAGCTTGGACACGTTTTGAAAGCATATAGCACAGTGTGTGAGCTCACATCTTGAACGGAGTTGTAGCTTCTGTTGCTGTGGCTTAGCTTGTAGTTACAGTATGTGTACTGTGTGTACTGTGTGTATGTGTGTCGTTATCAGTGGATAATGTCTTGAGCAGACAGAAACTAACAGAAAGCCAGATTCTCACTGGACTCCATGCCAGACCACAGTCCACGCACACGCACACGCATAATAGGGAATTTCCTATTTCTCATGAGTGCCATGTGTTAAAACTGACTGTTAAAAAGGACTTTGTTAAACTTGGAGTTCACTGCAGTTGTGTGCATACATTTGCAAACTGTTATGGAATTTTCCATCATTAATATGCACTGGGTCAAAGTAGGCTTTGGGGTCATAGCAAGGCCACGCCAAATGATAGATTTAGACACTGTCTCCCCTTGAGATAGTGGTAAGCAGTGAATCTGCTCCTTTTGGAGAAAACAAGAGGCATTCTGATAGTGTTGCTATAGCAGCTGAGGTCAGATATGTCTTTGACTGTTGTCCCTGGATGGGGTAGAGGCAACTGGAGTCAGAGGTGTGATATAGTGTTGGATGTAGGACAAAGGTCCTGAGTGAGGTCTAAGCAGTGTTTTGTCTATAGACCAGTAGACTAAATTATGTATATTGTAGATGTGTTGGATCTGCCCATAATTGGGCATGGCTCAACCTTGGGCATTCTCTGTGTGGTTTAAAGTCTATCCCCGGAGGAGAGAAACTTCAGAATTGAAGGAAGCATCAGTATATAACGTGTACTGATCATTCATTCACTTCTCCTTGTACAAGTAAATAAACCTTTTCAATACAAGACATCCTGGACTCCTGTCTACTCTCTCCATTGACGTATGGGCTGCATAATTAAAATCACTATCATAAACTAAGCCCAAACCTTACAATCTTCAGACTGCTTTTAATACGTTCTCATCAGGGGAGGCAAATGAGCTTACACACATCAGAAAAATCTCTTATAAAGTGTATAATTGTGTTGAGTCGTTGCGTACGCCACAATTCACCAGCTGACAAACGCTCTGACAGAATGGTTCGCTTGTGCGTCAGTGTGAATGAGCAGAAAGTCACTTTTCCATTTTTCCAAATTAAAAAGCTATGCCTTGACAGTGCCAGATGATACGCATTGGAACACTCACACATACACACACACCAATCATCTGGAGCAGCACAGCTGTCGCTTTCATCAGAAAGAAAGTATTGCCGGAGCTCAGGAAATGAATTTCTTGGAGCACTTTTGGCTTTTCTGTAAATTTGTGATGCTCATATATACAATACTCCTCAAATGAGAGTCCAAGTGCTTTGACACAATGCCTCAGCAGCGCTTTTATCTTGTGAGATCTTCTGAGATGCACAGATTCGCCTTTTCCAAACAGCTTTTCTCCGCTGTCTCTCTAAACGGCATAATTAGCCTCCTGTATTGCCATCTCTTTCTCCTTCCATCCATCCTTTTCTTCCCCCCTCTATACATCTTGGATGCTAATTAAGCATGTGTCTCAGTGTTGAGCCTCTGCCTGGCACCCCATGCCCACCTCCTGTTGGCAACCTCACCCCCAACACCCCGCATCTGACTGGCATGATGAATCTACCCACTGTCTTTAGTGTAGAGCAGAACAGAGCTTTTATGAAAAATGAGGCTGGTTCGAAGCTGTGTAGCAGAAAAGTTCTGTGGATTTACTGATCTGTTGTCTCCCAACTCATTTTAAATGTCAACATGGCTGGTCATCACGTGATATAGGTGTTGACAGGAAGCATGAAGTATGTTAATTTTTTTAAGACAACTTGGCAATCACAAAAGAAGGAACTAAAGGAGAATTCTGTCGAGAAAAATGACGCAATAGATCGTAATATTAATTGCTCAGATATGACTTAGAGTTACATTTTACTTACAGATGCTATCGAGCATCTGTAGTAATTATGACCCGCAGCAGTGGCGCATTTCAGATGACGTTTATGTAAGTCGACGATTTTGTCATTTGGAGGAGGGATAGGTGGATGGAGAAATCAACCCAGCAGTGAACTGCAAGTGTCCCATTCCCAACGGTTGGTCAGGACACCTTTGTTTTTTAAAGGCTGTAACTATGATCGTCCTCAATCTTAACCTTGTGGTAGTACTTTAACCCACACCACATGTTTCCCTAAGATTAGTGACCATTTAAACCATGATCCATGACCATGATCATTCTCTAAACCTAACATAGTGGTTTTATGCCTATACCTAACCAGACTTTAAGCACTGCATTATTGCTGGTAAAATAATACTAATTTGTAATGTTTTTACGAAAAGGCTCATTGGCATAGTTAACGACTAATAGCCAACTAATACTCAAAAAGGTCAAAGCACCACTTTCATGCTAGTCAGGGTTAGACCCTTGGTACACAAGATTATGCTGTATTAGGAGGCTGTGTTTTTGTGTCTATCTCAAACAGGAGGGTCTCTTGCCCCCCTAGTGTATACGAAACACTCCCACACCTGGACCCCACTCACTCTGAGCTCGTTAGCAGCAGATGGTACACACACACACAAACACACACACACACACACTCACCGACACACACAGGGACCAAAGGTTACACACCCTCAGACCGGAATGCAGTCTATTTTGGTAATAGGCCAATCTGTGGGTAATTGTCTTCATTGTTAGTGTTTGTTTAGGCCTCAACTCTTGACCTTATAGAGTGGATTTTTTTACATTTAAATATAGTTGGGCTCGGACTTTGACTGAATGTGTGTGTTCGCGGTTTCATCTTTCCATGTCAGGATCTAACAGGTAGCGGGTAATGTAGCTCATTAGCTGTATTACATATATAAGAATTCACAAAGGTATTTCTGATTTCTATCATTTGCTATGGCTCAATGCAGGCGACTATCTGTCCAAATAAGCTCACTCCAATTTAAATAGTCTAACTGCTTACATAAATTCTAGCTGGATTGAAGGTGTTTACATGCATTAAAGGAAGAAAACATTCAAAAGAATGTTTGACACTCTCCGGGAAATACACTGATGTCACTGGCTCCAAGTGGTCAAACATAGACAGAGAACACTCTAGAAAGGAGCTGATTTGTTTAGGTGACCATTAGCCACAAGCATTTTGTAACTGGACAATTTATATAAGTCCTCTCAGGAAGACTTGAGGTGGTTACCTAAAGCACTTGTATTATTGAGTTATGATTCTTTGTTAATAGAATATAAAGTTCCATGTTACTGTAATCTAACTAATGGCCACCAAAGCTAATCAGTGCCTTTTAAAACTTCCAGAAAATAGCCTTTGTCGTTAGGAAGGGAGCCTGCACATGTTTGTATTTTGTTACCCCATGACTCTGCAATCAAGATGCATCCTACAGTAAAGCTGTTCCGTGTGTGTGTGGCCATGGCAGTGGCCATGAGGTGTTTATTTACAGGGACTATGTCCCTGTTCCTCTTCCCCCCTCTGTGGGTTTGTTTGCCCCCCCACTGTTCACTGAAATAACATCCAAATACCCCTGTGAGTGTGTGTGTGTTTGGTTTCATTCTACCTCCTCCAGGTTATGATGCTCCCGAAAGGTATGTCATAAATGTACGAGTAAGAGAGAGAGAGAGTATTTTTTATCAAGCTGTGATACAACAGTCATACAAAGTGTGTTTTGTGTGTGCATGCACCTGGGCACAGCCTCGATATTTGGACCATGGCCCTACACACACACACACACACACACACACACACACACACACACACACACACACACACAAAAACACAACCTCTGACGGCTCCCCCTGCGGTTCTGTCAAGTCATGTGTGAGTTGGCACAATCTCTACAGCACAGGTTATTCAGTCTTCTGTTGTCCCCTCTCCCAGTCACAGATTTGTATATGTGGTTGACACCACCACTAGTGTTGGAGGCTTTGATGAGTGACTCAGGCTCCTCATGCCCTCCGATGAGCTGCTGCAAATGTCATGAGGTTGATCCGTTTGACCTTCAGTTTCTTTGATGCTATTCTTGCCAACTGCAGAAAGTCAGAGTGGCTTTAAAGGGTCTGCTCATCCATTTTCTGACCCAACTCTTGGGGTTTGCATCCATTCAGGTAAGTTTGAGTTAACTTGTCTAGGCTTTGAGATTTCTGATTCCACTGCAAAACACTGCAGACGTATGGCTACCTAGAAACCATCATTAATTCTCCGTAACTATTGCAATTTAACTAGGAAAGCTATCTTAAATGCTGCAGCACTTACACATGTTTGCCTGCGTCTCAGTTCCCTGGCCCATGAGGAGTAGTAGTATCCAAATGTGAGTCACAAGATTTCCTTCTCTTAACAATGAAGTTATATCCCAATCTCTCTGTATTAAAGCTCATGAGGATCCACTATTTCCAAGTACCCCACTGGCTGACACAGCACTTTGTGACACTTTGATGAGAAGAAATACCCAGATTGAAGAAAGAGTTCGGTCTTTAGGTGAGGATACTGAAATTGTACAAAAGGACACTGTTCTCAGTTCATGTGGGGTTCATTGGGGTGGGGAGCTTAGTTGAGTTACACTTCGAGAGCTACAAACTTATTACTGAGATATCATTGCTGACTATGGTTTTCAGCTCCATGTGATGAATTAATGACATGGAAGTAATGACAGCTGTTCTGGCTGTTAGAATCTCGCTGGTTGAACGCAATCTGTGAATCGGCATTGAAAGGTGTAAATGATGGTTGTGAACGAAGTGATATGAAGATCCATTCATGTCCATCCATTTATGGCTAATTGTTGAAGTGGAAATTAGGCTTGAGTATTATGACTAATCTATAAAACAGAATCATGTATACATATAACTTTATAAATCTGACAAAAAGAAAACGTATGCTTGTTTGTGGCTTTGTGCGTACACACAGTTTTAGTCATGAATCTACAGAGTTTTATGCATGTGGCCCCTGGTGTCATGCTTTGAAGTGAGAGTGGGCGCAAGGAGGAGAATGGGAGATTTCTATCAACTTGCAGACAGATCACACTCTGCAGTTTGCCCGTAGGCCAGAGACAAGCTGTGGGGATAAAGACAGACACCAAATAAGTCCCTTTAGGCCTTTGTTGGCCCAGATGGGGAGGAGGGAGAGGAGGTAGAAAAAAAATTAAAATCCTTGCCCGGTTGCCGTGCAGCATTGTAATGAAGTGACTTAAAACAAAACAGAGCAGAAAGAAGAGGAGTGTGTTGAGCCTCAGGGAAGAGCTGCGTAGACAAGGACAGAGAGGAGGTGTCCGTGGATGGAATCGCTCATTGTGACTTTGCAAAGAGCAAAGGTGCTATACTGTATGTGTGTGTGTGAAAACTCTTGATAGCAGTGGGTAGAAACATAATGCCGGAATGAGATGTTCACTCTTGTCTTTGTCTCCCAGGGGTGTGAGCCAGAGTTCAGCTTGTGCCTGTGTCTCAGTTTGTGTTTTGGAGTTTGTGAAAGAGGAAGTGCTCCTGTGTGCCCCAATCAAACAATGAGATGAAAGCCAAGAACAGATGATATGAAATAACACTGGTGGTCAAAAAGTTCAACATCATGTAAGGATAATGGAAATGAAGGAATGTACACATCCAGGAGAGCATCCTGAAAGCAAAATACCAGGACTGTTGTAAAGATCACTTTCAGCTTTTATGAGATGGAATCAAGTTAGAAAAGTTGCCAGAATTTGCCACAATGTAGCTTCATGTTTTAATATAAGTACTAGTCTAAGATGAGGATACTTGGTTGGCTGCTCCATGCCAAAAACACACCAATGGAAAAAAAGAATGAGCTGCACTTGTAACTGACAGTACTGGACAGGGCACGATTTTGCGTCTTCATGGGGAAATGACAGCTAACTGACAGGTCCGGGAGGCGAGACTGAGACAAGACAGAGATCGAGATGAGTAACAGCAAAAATGTCAAGACTGCACACGAAATAGAGTACTTGCAGCAAATATCCACCCAAAATCTATGTTTGAGTATCACCTGTAACAACGGTGTAGACTTGGTTGTAAAAAGTGTGTGGCCTCTTCACTGATGGATATTATTATCTCAACTCACTGACAAGTATCTTAACCTAAAATGAGACTGAATATTGGACTAAATAACTTGTAAAGGGAACTTTGCAGCATGACTTTCATTTCATAATTATCACCTTAACCCTAACATTAACAGAGAGCAGCCTCCTGCAAACTCTGTCATTTTCCTCCCAGCCTGTTTTCCAGTAGCTGGTCACAGTAGCTTGTTCGGGGTTATTCTGGGTGTATGATCCAAACACTAACTTGTGGTGGGGACTGTGTAATTAGACGGGCCAGAATAGCGCTGAGCCCGGTCCAGAGAGTCAGGGACGGCCTTTAATCAGCGCATGCTTCGACTGTTGCACATGGTTAGGTGGGTTACAGAGGGGCGGGTGTGTTCTGTGTTCGTGTGTTGTGTGATGGTGATCTCAGAGGGGGTCAAAAGGAAACAAAGATCAGGAGACTGTATTTCTTGTAATTACTGAATTATGCGTGTGTGTGTGTGTGTGTGTGTGTGTGTGTGTGTGTGTGTGTGTGTGCCTGTGCGTGTGTGAGAGAGAGCTGCCAGCGTGGATTTGGCTGAGGCCTCCTGCAGCGAAATGAACTCTGAAAACAGTTAGTTCGGCCAAAGCTGAGGTTTATAGGCCTTTGATGGTGAATGAGTGTGTGTGTGCGTGTGCATGTTGCCTTTCCATGGTCGATTGTGTGTTTTTATGTGTTTGTTACCTCTTAAAAGTCTGTTATAAAATGTGTGTGAGCAGATGTTCATACACATGAGGTTTGTGTGTAGCTTGGGTGTTGAATTGTGTTCATTTATATGTACTGTGTATGCGTGTGCACGTGTCTTGTGTGTTCATACATGAGTGGATGTGTGGATGTGTGTGTAGTCATTTTAAAGAGTGCATTACATTTCTTAACTTGTGAGCGTGTTTGTGAAAATGGAATGCAGGACTTAATCCAACTTGCTTGGTGATCCCAGTACTTCAGATACAGCTCTTCCCATGAGGAGTTTATGTTTGTGTGTGGTGTGTGCTTGAGTGTTTGTCTGAGTGTGTAAGAGGAAAAAAGAGAGACATAGAGAGAGAGAGAGAGAGAGAGAGAGAGAGAGAGAGAGAGAGAGAGAGAGAGAGAGAGAGAGAGAGAGAGAGAGAGAGAGAGAGAGAGAGAGAGAGAGAGAGAGAGAGAGAGAGAGAGAGAGAGAGAGAGAGAGAGAGAGAGGGAGGAGAGAGAGAGAGAGAGAGAGAGAGAGAGAGAGAGAGAGAGAGAGACAGAGAGATTGACAAATGCTGTATGCTAATCAGTTATCATTCTCTCTTTCCTCAACAAAATGGTGGAGTTGCATCAGTAAAACCTCAATCAACACATACACACACACACACATGCGCGCACACACACGCGCAGGGCATATGCTAACCTGATTAACACTAACATTAGACTAACATTAGTGCAGCCTCCTTCAGAGAAACACCCCCGGACCAGCTGCTCTCTCTCTCTCACCTTCTTCCATATGCACAGAATAGCAGCTCGGCCTCCCACACTCTCTCTCTCCAATTCATCTTGTTTTAGAAATCTACATTTTTAACAGTTTATTTTAAAAACGTTCTGATTAACTGGACAGACCAGAGCTGACAGAGAGAAACAGGTATATTAAATGGAAACAAAGAAACAAAGAGTGACAAAAGTATTTCAAAAACTCAAGAAGGAATGTGGGTTGAATCTGCTTAAATCTAAAAAAACATGCAATTTAATGTCTGTTTTGATTCCTAATGGGAAATGTCCTCCCCCCATTTAGCATCATGCTCAAGGACACACCAGCAGGGTGGATTCTTGCCTCAGATGCAGACAGCCTCTCTAGCCACTGAGCTCCATTTTACCACCTGAAACCATCAAGCACACTTCTTTCTCTTCCTCCCCCGCTCCATTCCTTCAGTCGTTTATGTCAATGCCTCCATGTGTCTGTCAGTTCTTCCATCCCATCTGTCTCCTCATCGTGCCAATCCTGCATCCCCCCACCCCCCTGTTAGATGTGCCTTCTCTCATCCTTCCCATCTTCCCCCTCAGGCTCTTTATTTGCTTCGACTGCTCCGTTGCTTTGTCATGTTCGCTGTGTCTTTTTTTAACTCTTTCACATAAACACATATAGTCTCTCTTCCTCCTCATTCGATTTCTGTACTTCTGACTGGCTGTCTTGCTGCCACTCCTCCTCCCTGTTTCCCATTCCCCTCATATTCTCTTACTTGCTCCCCTCATTCCTCTCTCCCATTTCTTCTCCTCAGGTCCCCCTCTTGTCTTTAGATGCAGCTTTCTGCCAGGCTACGCCACTTTTGTGGCAGTTTCCCCAACAGTAGGCACACAGTGGGACGAGGCTGCCGGCACATCCATTACATCTGTGCTCTGTGTGTGTGCATGTCGTCTTCAGTGAGTGAGCCTGAATTGTTCACAGCAGAAGGTGTGTGGTGAGAAGAGGCCTTGTCAGGTGAAAGTAGTGATGGCGAGTTGCTGGGGCACAGTGGGAGCAAATGAATCCCACCAGAAACAAAACCTAATATCAATATCCAACAACAAAAGACCTGCAGACACATTTTTAAGTTTATGACCACATTTGAAAATGTGCTGCTGATAATATCTGTCTGCCTTTATTTCCAACACTGAGGTGCTTTTTTTTCAAAAGCAAGCTTTTAGATCAGTGCAAGCTCAGAGATGAGTAAGTGTGCATTCATTAGGACTGTGGGCGCAAAAACCATTGGGGGCTTTTGCCTGTGGGCATGAAGCACCCCGCGCAGATCACCACTGCCTGTATGTGTGCGCAGGCGTCTGTGAGAGTGTGTATAGACCATCTATCACCGTGACAGGCTGGTGCGTGTTTACTTAATGATGTGGGGTTTATTTATGAAGTGAAGTCTGATGTGTGGGAGGGAGAGAAAAAGTCAGAGAGGGGGGAGAGATTGAGACAGCCTGAGGATGTGACATTAAAATATCATCAAGGTGATGGATGTCCGCACACACAACATTAGAGAGAAATACAAAAAAACAGCAGTGCAACGGATGACGAGTTGTATCTGGACTTGTGTTTCTCTGTGTGTGTTGTATAATGACTCTAAGTGTGTAGTTGTGTGTGTGTGTGTGTGTTATTGTCATGCGTTGCATGTGTGGTTTTCTGTGACTTCTGTGTTCATTAAGGTGTCACATGTGCTGCCACTGTTGTTTACGACTCACAGGGTAATGAGTTGAAGATAAGATGCATGTGTTGTGTGTGTGTGTGTGTGTGTGTGTGTGTGTGTGTGTGTGTGTGTGTGTGTGTGTGTTATTCATCCTATACGGTGTGCCTTGTGTGTATTTTCCAACACTGAGTAAACAAGATTCTTGTTCACTGTTGTGTCATTTTGCTGACTATGTTATACAAGCACAGGAAGTACACCTACATTATAATAAACATGTCATACACATGCAGTCAGGAATGGAGTAAACAAAAAGATACAGCATGTTTAATGTGAAGCTTCCTGGATATTCAGGTGTGTCAGCTGAGTGGATGTGAGCAGGTGATCACAGTCAGTGTAAACATGTCCACTGATGACCACTAGGGGGCAAATAAGACAATTTTGCATGAAAGAAAGAAAGAATGAATACATGAATATGTGAGTGGAAGGGTTTTGGTATTAATGCAGTGATTACCTTCAGGGCAAAACAAAATCATAAAAAACAAGACAAAAGACAATCACAGAACAATGAATTAAGTAACTTGAAACAATCTTTGTAGCAACTATATTAAAGTATTTAGAGCAATGGGTTGACATGTAAGTATCACTTTAGGACAGATGAAAGCTAATTAAATTAATTCTGTTTGCCAGATGACTTAAACCGTTTAAAAAGGAAAATAATTGCAAAGGCAAACTCCAATTTTTCAAAACGTGCTCGTTACAAACAGAGCTAAACTGAGAGAGAACAGCGACACTGGCAGCAGCATGATGCCACTAATTAACTAGCAGCCGTGGCTGAAAAGACAGGCAATGCATATCATTTTGTACCGTCTAGCATAAAAAACACACATTTTTAAATTCTAATGAATATCTCGCACTGCACAATCAGAGCTGATGGCCTGTCCAGTTGGATCTCTTGGCAGTCCAATTGGACTGGATGAGGCTGAATATAATCTGGACTTGGATCAGCTTTTGGATGCTGTTTTTTGTGTTTTTGAGCTTGACTAAATGCACTAAAAGTCAGGATTCTATTCTTGTGTAACTCACATGAGACAAGGTGACCCCAACTTTTTAGAAGTAAACTTTAAATTACTGGAGTATCCCTAAAAGGTAACAATGAATAATTTAATGACTGTAGCAAAGTATTGATTAAAAAACTACAACAACTATCTATATCAAGACCAGACTGCACAACAGCAATGTGGTGTCTCGTGTGAAAAGTGATTCCCGACTAATAGAACAAAGAAGTCTATAAAAAGGAACTGCTCATGTACTTTTGTGGCTTAATTGGCCATCAAGACATTACAAAGAGCCTATCATTAGCATATGGGAAAAATAGACAGAGAGAGTGGGACAGGGTGATTGTCATAATTACAAGGGTGACCTATCCACAGACAGGGAACATGGGCGAATGGTCAAATTAGAGACAGATAGATAGACAGAGACACAGAGGGAGAGGGGTTCCAGGAGACAAATGAGGAAGGGGACATGGGAGTCCTTTTTGGAGACCAGTTTTAGCTGCACACATCAAGTGTCACAGACCCACTTAAATGTGACTTGCCACACACACACACAAACACACACACACACACACACACACACCCCCACACGACTCCACCTCCAGATCATGTAGATAGATGACCGCTGAAAGAATAAACAGAGACATAAATAGATATTGTAACCAGAGTCTTTTATCCTTGCTTTTGTTTATGTCAGCTCCGGTTAGTGTGTTACCCAGGATACTCTAGCTCAGGAGAGTAAATGGAGACACACACTCACGCACGCACACACTCATCTTCTCTTTCAAAACACACGCACACCACTCAGAGAGTAAGAATGGTGCTCCTGGCCTTGTGTGGAGAGCTTTGAAAACCTTTTTAACCATTCAAGGCTACAAAAAAGGCTGAGAGTAAAAAAGCAGAGAGGTGCGGTGGTGGTGGTGGCGGTGACGGTGGAGGCGGCTAAAAGGCTGATCACACAAGGTCGAAGCGAGCGAGTGAGCACCGCGCTCAAGTGGTCTGCATTTACACTATTCTCATACTACATGGAGAGAGAAAATAGGAAAATGTGTGGAGTAAGGTGTAAAAGCTTTACTCTACATGAAGGTGAGCAGCCATCAGCATAAAAACAAAAAGTGATTACTCAGTGAATGTTGTGATCCTGTCAATCTTATATGTAAAGGTAAAAGTGTGGGTATGATTGCAAAGGATTTTTTGGTGTTAGCTACAATATTGTCTGTGCTTTTAAATTTTTTTTTACATGTTATTTATATTACATTATTTAAAACACATTCATTCTCAGTGGTTTGATTTGACATATTCTTTACCGTCATGTTTTGTTTCAATACAACATTTCATTATCATCTTTCCTCTATTTTTGCACCTGACATTGCTTCGAGGATGCTTTACTGCTTCAGTGTTTCTATTCGTCATCGATGTATGTGTTTGAGTGTGTGTGACTGTGAGTGGGGTGTTTCATTATCTGGCTCCTCAGGGGAGAAACTCACTGCTGTTTTCTTTTTTGTACCACTGTGGACACTGTCTCCTTTTTGGGGTGAAAAATAACAATAAGATCGCAGATTGCGCCTCACGCTTGCTGCGCTTTAATTGCATCAGACTTACTGTGTGGACTGAGTCACGACGAGGAAAGCGAGGCACAAACACAAGCTGCAGGGATGTGTAATGAGTGACAAAGCCCTTTGGGCCTCGGAGAAAGCAACCGTGGCGTGTGTCTGTGAGTGCCTAATGAAGACTGGTTGCAGGGCTTCATTGCTCAATAAACACAGACTACAATAAGCGAGGAAGCGAGCCCAGCAGGAGGCAGGTTGGTCAGGTGATTGGCTATTGGCGACGCTGTCAGTAAATCCATCCCACACTTCCCAGATACCTCTGCTTCTCTCTTTGCTCATTTGTGTTATTTAATGAAAAATAAATCTCGCTCCGAGGAAGTGCCTTTCCAAATCGCTGTGGCCCCAGATTCAGTGATTCGAATTTGGATCAAAGCGTGATTTTCTGCATCCTTGGGCTCGCTATTAAAAAAATCCCATTTTAAAATGGCTGATAAATGGCTATTGATTTCCATGGCAAGTATGCTGAGTTCGGGAGTGTATGGAGGTAAATGAAATGATTCCTCAGGCTGGATCAATACAGGTTCAGAGACATTTAGCAGTGTAGCTTGGTTCGGAGAGAGGTAACTACGGTGAGGGATTTCAAATCATTGTTGTTGCCAAAATAAGAGAGAGAGTAGAACAAGGGGACAGGCAGACAACACTATAAGAGACAACTAAGAAAAATGGAAAAGCAATAGGATGAGAGGAAAGAATGGGAGGTGGTTGTGGTAGAGCTAAAAGAAAGGGTGGATGGAAATGTGACCGGTCTAATAGATCTCTCCATAAACTAAATGAGGAGGAGAGCGGGCGCTGCCTTGGTGGCACACAGCACCTCAAAATGTTAACAAGAGAGCTGAAAATAGCCCGAGCAAAGCACAGGGGAAAACTGGGCTGGGCTGACTGAAGTGCTGGAGAGCTCTGGAGACAAGTACACATACAGTACATATTTCTTTCTCTAAACATTATAATCTTTTTAACTGCTATCCAGATCTGGTTGCTCATGTCATTTCATAACCGTTTAAAACAATCTCTGCTACAAAAAATTCAGTCATACACTTACCCGGTGTGGGTCGTGCTCCAGGACTCTGCGTCGTGCTGTGTCTAGCTCGTCGTAGCTTGGAACCACTCGGGCCTGCTGGTACTCCCTACGCACCCCCTGGAGACGCTGATCACTGCAGGAAAACAGAGAGGGAGGTGTAAATAATGTGTTTTTAAGCTATTTCCACAATAATAAAGATTATTGTTTGTTCTCTAATGAATTGTAATTTTTTGAAAAAGCAGGGAATGAAAAAGTTGAGGGAAAAGCCAGGTGGAATATGTTACATTCAACTCCATCTTTTGTTAAATCCATCAGTATTCTTTGGCTTCACAGTGACAGCCCTTGACAGCGCCTGAAGACTGACAGGCAGACAGATAATATCCACAAAGTACTGCCTCTGAGAAGAAACCAGCGCTTGAACTGAACTTTCTGCAGCTGACAGAGCAAACCAAGGCTGAAAAAGTGGGGGAAAAAACGGAACACAAACAGTCTAAAAATATTTGACGGATGTGCTTTTGCACATAAAAAGACACACAGCGTGAGACAGATAGACCGACAAGTCGACACCCAACTAATCTGCTGAACCTGACCTTTGCAGAGAATGACAAAAAAAAAAAGGGGAAAAAAAAAACCTCAGCCAAACAAATGGAAGGAAAAAAAAGTGTCGGTAAGGAGATAAGAACTCAGGACAGAATGGGGACAAAACTTAAGAAACATCATCATGCTCACTGGACCTTAATGCTAGATAAGCTACACACACCTGAGAGTACAGACCTGACTACACATAAACAAGGGTATGGTTACACACACACACACATACACACACAAAAGGCAAAAGACAAAAATTGTGTGGCTGAGTGAGCATAATCTTTCACAATGTGCTACCAAAGGGGCGACCTAGTGCTGTGGTTTATCTGTGTTTACTGGCTGCATAGGAAACAGGTATCTAATATTGACACTGATATGTATGCTGTTTGTTTACTATTACGTCTTCAGGAGATACAAACTGAAAATAAATTGAATACAATTAAAAAAACTTTTTAACCTTCCTCTACATACCCTTAAAAACTACAAGGCAAAGCAAACCAGGCAGTGATGATGGGGAACATCACTGCTTGGTATGGAAACAGCACTCAACAGGACTGCAAGACCCTCCAAAGAGTGGTTCATTCTTCTTCTAACCTCAGGCCACTAGGGTTCCTCTCCACCAATCAGGCATGCCTATTTAAAGTCCTTTTAAACTCACAAAATGGAAGGTGCTTGTGGGATCACATTGCGCTGTGATTGTACCGTAAATGATTACATGTGACAAACACGAATGATTGATTGACACAAGAAAGACCTTTGTCTGACACATAAACACCCACACCGCCTCCATCAAACAGGCGTTGTGCCATACATTCTAATAGTCTGACCTCCAGGCAGATATTGACCGAAATGGAGTAGATAGAGAGAGAGAGAGAGAGGGAGAGAGAGAAAGAGAGAGAGAGACAGAGAGCAGATAGAGAGGTTCATTAGTGAAGTACATAGCTTACATGTTTAAGTCTCTCTCTTGTGGCTCTGCCTTTAATTAGAAAATCTGGCTGAGATTCAGAGAGTGTGTTTGTGTGTGTGCGCGTGGACAACCTCAGGAATGCATAAAATTGTGTATTTCTGTAATTTGGTATTTGGGACACAGTGGCAGTGTGGTTGTGCTTGTGTATATGTTCCTTGATTTAATGCAGCCCGCTTCTGTTCAACTCTGTAGGGATAGAAAGCTGAGTCATAGAGACTTCTGTGCCAGTATGTTGATATGCAAAGTGTCGCTATCATTCGACACAAATGTGCGCGACCCTCACTGCAGACTCCCTGCTGACGCTCAGGGCGCAAAACTCAATCTTGACTTGCTTCCATGAGGAAAGAACTTTCCAAAAGTTTCTTTGGTGCTATGAAATGCCAGCACAGATGCTTCTATTTCAGAGATGGATATCTGAGGTGGCATTTGGCCCTCGCACTGTGTTAATTGTTGCTTCTAGAAATTAGTTTAATGGCTGGTTTCAACACACAGCTAATCAATACTAATCTCTGCTCCCCCTCAAGTGCTGCGTCCTGCAGACAACCTTGCTGTTAAGATATTCACATTCTCTCACTCACACATTTATTACTTGCTTTTTATTATTCTCGCTCACCCTCTACCCTCGCCCACCGGCCCCTTTCCACATCACAAACAAACAAACAGACCCTCAGAGAATGGACGCACGGAGCCAAGTTGAGATATTTTCGTTTCATGCCACCCCTCTTCCACAGAACCCATTAGCCAATCCCAGGGCCTGTAATTAGCGCTGTCATTTTGATTGAGCGCGCGTGTCGCTCTCCAAATGAAACAACACTGTAATTATCTCATTATGCCACGGCCTCCATCACTGACAACGCCAAATATTATCATATTAATGGCTGAAGACAGAGGCTGATTCTGGATAAAACATTAGAGGGGCATAAAGAGGGAGGGGCTTGAGCTTTGTTGAGTAGCAGTTTGATGGGTTGACAGTTCAACGGCTGCTTTCCACACAGCAACAGAGGAGGCAGAGAGGGATGCATAAGTGTGTGTGTATATGCCTGCCTACGCACACATAGCCACATGTCCTATCCTATATACTGTATGTGTGTGTATATGTGTGTGTTTAGAGAGACAGGTAGACTCCCCTGTTGTCATCAGCAACTAATAACTGCCGCTGTCTGCAGGCCTGAGGCCAGTTGCATAAACACAACTGATCTAAGTCTACAATTTTCTCAATAGAATAGTGTTATTTAAAACTGTCAGTCATGAAATAAACTATAGCTAGGAGAGTCAGCCGCCCTGCAAAAAACATGTTTCTCTGATTACATAACCTCCCACCCCCCAACACTTTCCAATGCCATTCAAAGCATATTGAGCCCCCCATTATGGTAAACTGTGAAGGAAACCAGGGCACAGTGCTTTGAATTTCTTTACATGTTTTTCTATGTGATATATGGATGTCTTGTATCTCAGAAGGGCATCAGGCAGACTGACTGACATGTAAATAGACTACAACTAATCAATAAATCAATAAAGTCTTATTTTGCTATATTAGCTCAAGCACAGAAACACACATGACATTAAGTGTTTTTCCTTGGAGTATCGTTTTTCATTCATATTTCAGAGTATCTGACTATGCAGGTTGATCTGACAGTGCACAGAGAGATGGAGCGATAGAGAGAACTGGAGGAGGATGGAGATTGAAGGAAGAGAGGAAGGAGATGAGACGCAGAGGCAGGAAATGAAAGATGCGTCAGAAGACAGAATGAGAGCAAAAACCAAACAGCAACATAAATACAGAGATGCAAACTTGGAAAAGAGTGAAAGAAAGAGCAAGGGAACTGGAGTGAGAACAAAACTGTCTAGTATATAAAAGAGAGTGCGAGAGAGAGTGTGTGAGAAAAGCAACTATCCCGTGGTGTTAGTCAGTGTGAGGGCAGACTAATTAGGAAGTGTGCGCCGCCACCGGCTGGTTTAGCGACTTCTTCTTGCTGTGGCCAGCTGATTTAAACACAACACACAGGGGGGAAAAAAGCTTGGGCTGGCAGTTTTTCTTTGCCGTCTGCATGCTGGAGGTAAGCACACATCAAAGTGCATGGTCAATGTTTGGTTTCCTGGTGTAATACTGGGAATAGCTGGACAGAAACTCAGTAGAGCTCCAACCTGAAACAGGAAAATAAACATAAAGAAATGCACTTTTTTATTCTTCCATCTGCTATCAGTTATTTGAGTCTTACTGGAACTGATAACTCTGGGTTTCATTGGGCATAGGAGGGTCAACACACACTTAATCTAAACTGAGCCAGAATTGCTGTTTTTATAAGGATAACTGCTTGTCAGGGGGCCAATGTTCGGATCATTTAAGGATGTATTTCACCAAATTGTTCAGGAAATTCCTGGACAAATCTACCAATTCTGCATACTACACTTCCCATAATGCAACTCTACAATATAATACCATTTTCCGTCTCAAGTATATTTCCACCACCTCTCCAGAGCCACCTGACCTCCATGTGTAAAGTTGGCTTAATAGTCCTTTAAAATTTATAACAGGAAATGAGTCATAAATCATTACACCACTACATGTTCTCAGAAATGTCAGTATAGTTGTTTTTAAATTAAATTGCTTTTTTGCAGCTGTTCCCATTCTAGGACATTTGCACTCAGCGGGTCTCTAGATAAACTTGAGGTCACAATATAATCAATGGGATATGAAAGTATTGATTATATTCGGCATCTTTTTTGTTTACAAAAGTCAATTGGGTTTTAAAGTAGGTAAAAAAGGTAGTCATAAGTAAAAACAACACAAAACTGTTTATCAGACTTCTGTCAAGATAAGACGAATAACTTTCTTTTTTCTTATGAGGTACTGCATTCTTTCACCTCTTCAGGGATCTAAAATTCTTCAAATGAAACAGTCTGAGAAGAATCAGTCCAGAAGACACTGCATAAATATTAAAGGGTAACAAACTAAAATGGCTGGGAAACACTGCCTCTGAACTTAGTGAGCACCAGCATCTAATATAGACTCACATTCCTCATCATGTATGTTATCTGTTGTTAAACAAGTGTGCAGGCATTAAAATGAAACTAGTGTATGTAACACTAGCTTCCAGTAACAGCGTGTTTTTTCGGTGTAACTGACCATGAACAAAGGGAAATCTGGAAGCTGCATGAATCCAAAAGGAAACATTTTAATTGCTCAGATAAAGCACCAATAGAAGACACTTTAAAAGGCAAAAAATATCTTAATATCTAGTCCACGCTAATGATGTGTTGTTTTCAAGGGAACAATGTATCTGTTTTCTTTTCTTTTCCTCAGGCTGATGCTGTCTGACAACTGGATCCACAGCAGAAAACAACAATGATTTTTTTACTGTTTGCAAAATGTGAATTTCCACATCTGTGCTTATGGGAAGTCTTCTTGTATAAAGTCTGCTTTGCACTTCTTTCACGCTGCTTGCTTCTCCCTTTTTTCTGTCTATAGGGGAATAAAACTGTATATTCAGTGCACCAAAATGGAGCTCAGAGAAAGGAAACAGGGAAGAAAACCAACAATATTCAGGACTTGTAAAGAGACGTAACTAATCTATATCCAAAAGACCTTGTAGCTTCTTCTAAAATGTTTCAAAAATTAGTCAAGCCTGTCTACAGTGGTTGTCACAGTGTCGGGTAAAGCAAGTGGCATGTGTCCTCGTGCCACTGTCGCACCAGAGAAATCTGAGTGTGCTCTTACTGATGTGTCATTTACTTGTTTTAGCTTACAAGCTCACCTTCATCTTTCTTTTCTTAGCCCAACGGTGGATTTTAAAGCATAGACTCTCACGAGTCTTTACATCTCTCTGCTCGGGCCTCTCTTTTTTTGCACTCCTCTTTCATCTCATCTCGATGTTTCTTGCTCCGGCTACAAAGAGTGCCTTCTGGCTAATAAAATTTGACAAGCATAGCTAACCTTTTTTCTCCACAGGTCAGCCTCTAGCATAGCTCTAATCAAATGTGATGCCCATCATGGCACACACCTGCCATTGAAGGCCTAATGAAAATGTCCAACAGTAAATTAGGGAGACAGCGCTGGGAGTCCAATGTTGAGGGCCTTGACAGAAAGGGAGGGGGGGGCACTACCATGTCTAAGTTGGTGAGACTATGTACGGACACACAGGCATGCACACTTGCAGTGCCTTCACAAACATTTGGATAAGGCTGTTTTCACATTAAGTGCACACAAGCACCATCTCCCACATGAGCATATCTCTTTCTCAGCATCATTAAAACAGTGTAATGTAAAAGATAAAAGAAAACAGATGTTTTGTTCCCTCGGAAACAACAAATATCCTGCATGCTATAGCAACAAAGGATTGCTTACAGATATACACACACAGTAAGCTTAGCTTACACCTGTGATTTTTGTGCAGTGGTATAAAAAAAACCTCACTGGACCACACACAGCATTGTTGCTAGGTTACACTGGGATTCCTTGCAGAAATATGACATGTGGTTGGCTGTGTGTGCGTCTGGATTTTGACCGTGTGTGTATATGTCTGTGTGAATGAACGGCATGGGGGTTCCAACCTCACTGCTAGCTGTGTGTGTTTAAACAGATGTACCTGCTTTGTGAATGAGTGCCCTCGTCCAAGCCGCAGGCGGTGAAAGGTGAATGGAAATAGCCGGCAATGAGGGGGCATGTGTGAATGTAGGTACATGGTGGAGATGGGTGTGACTGTGAAATACATCTGAGGTCATTCAACATAGCTCCAGAATTCTGCTTTATTACAATTTGGGGGTTATTTTTGTAGTTTCAGCCTTTATTTGAATCAGTTTTGATGATATTGTACTCACTAAAGTATCTGTTGAGATCTGGAATCAGCAGCACACAGTATTCAAACAAGTTGTGAACAAGTCACACTACCTAGATAATTAACCACTTTATTTCGAGGTCAAACTGAAGTGAGTGCACATGAAGGGTTAATGATAAACCCTCATTCCACAGGAAAACTTTGCCAGCACAATTATGGTAGTACAGTTAGGCAAATTTGAAGAAAAAAGTTGGTCTGTAAAATATATTGGATAATGATAACAGAATTTTATAGTTTGTCTTCATTTTCTCATCCAAATAATTTTGGCTAACAAGCCTTTTCTTAAAATCCTCAGATCTGCAGACCAGTCACTATTCATTCCACATTTCCAATTAAAATCCAAGGGTGATCAGACATTTTCCATCATTGGCCCCAAACTGTGGGACAGTTATTAGATCTTCCACTTCCACTGATATCTTTAAAACCCATCTTAAGACTTATCTCTTTTCTTCAGGCTTCTAACAGTCATTGTGAAGACATGACTGGCCACACTCGGATTTTATCATTTATTTGTTCTCCGTGCAATGCTCTTTTGTTTTTAGATTTTATTTATTCTAAATTTTATTCATATTCTTGTAATCCCTATAGTTATGTCTGTGATTGAACCTGATAGTTACTGTCATCTCTCTGTTAAGTACTTTAGTCAATATTTGTTGTTTCATATGAAAAGTGCTATAAGTGCTATCAAATAAAGTCTGACTGATTGATTGTGTCATCATGTTTCCAGATCCTAGCAATTCACTTGATGAGTACAATGCTATTATTACTGATAGAAGGGATGATTAAAACGACTTAAAATCATCAGCTGCTGTATGTCAGGCTTTGATTATACAGTCACCCTAGCATCAATTCATTGTTAGTTTTGGTCTTTTCATGACTATTGTTGACAATAAGAAAAACTTATCCTTTACAGCTAATATATCATATGTCACAGTGTTGTTTCATTAGTTGAGACAACATATGCAGAATGACCGCCCTCTGACGACCTTATTACACAAATATTTCAGTCTTTCTTTGTCTCTGAAGACTCTCTCCAACAGTTAACAAGCCAGACGTGTGCTCATCCATCATGCTAATGCTAAAGACAATCTAATATACATTATGAGCAAAACAGGGGAGGGTGAATGGACAAGTGACTGAGTGAAAATGCGGGAGAGGAAACAGAAACAGAGAGAAATGGAGGGAGAAAACAGGCTGGTAATGAAGTACCCACCACTAGTGGATGAGAGCTAAAGTGGTCTAACAGATCTGTCAGGCTGCTAGACTGTGGCTAATTATCCCCCCCTCCCTTTTGTCTGCATCCTCTCTTCTGTCACTTCCTCCCACTGGAATTTACTCTGCCTATCAAACACGTTTTCTCTCTCCCTCTCTCTTCCCATTTTGGCATCCTTCTTTCTCCACACTGTTCTCCGGCTTTCTCTTTTTCTCTCCTTCCCTCCGTCTGTCACTCCTTTCCATTTCCCATCTGTCTCCTTTCCTTGTCCAACCTCTCTCTCTCGCTCCCTCTCTCTCTCTGTATCCTCTCTTTTTCTGGATGAGATTGGGAGTCTAGGGCTCAGTTTTTGATTTGCAAGTCAATAGTACTTTCTGTCAGAGAGTTTAGTTTAAGTGGAGGGAAGTTTTAATGTGGCCTGTATTATTTCATACGGGAAATGATGAATTTGCATTAGAATCCTCTCTAGATTTTCCCCTTTTCTCTTTCATATACAAAAGTGGCTGCAAGCTAAACTCTAAGGTTTCAAAAACCTCAGCAGTAATAATGTATAATACATAGGGAATAACAACATTGACAACCAGTGTGCGTCTGCAAGCATTAGCTGAAAACGAGTGGCTCCAACACCCCAGTATTACACTAAATAATAAATTTTACTCAAGTTAAAGCTCATTGTGTCGTACTTTGAATTAAACTCCAACAACCCATCTGTGTACATAGCTGTAGGCGTCTTTATGTTCCAATAAAATGAAAAACATTCAGGGTCAATTTTACCAAATGTATAACAAAATACAACACATACAGTATATTCCCATTTGGCTCTGTTCAGACCTTTTTCTAGAATTGTTTATGACACACTGCCGTTCATATCTGGCCTCAGAATATCTCAAAATCTATCCCAAATTCTCTACTGGGATTGGATTTCACCTGCCCACTAAATCATTTTATGTGGGAAAACTTTACAAAAAGACAAGGCAACCGAGGAGGTTTTTACAGCCAAACAAGATGTTCCTCCCTGACCTCAGTCCAAATGAGCATGTGTGGAGACCTGGCAGGGCATCAGCAGGAAAGATACCAAGTGTCTGCTGAGGTCTGCGGGTTGACTTCAGGCTGTTATTAACAGCAAAGGATTTACACTAAATATTGAACGTGATGGCTCTATTCAAGTTGAGGTTAATTTGCTTGATTGCTTTTCGTCTCCTAAAATAGAAGGACAATGTTTAAAAAGGACTACAGTTCCTTCACTTTTAATCTGATGTGGAGCTAAAAATAACTCAATTAAAGCTAGCAGTCATCACTTTAATCTCATGGTAATTGTTTATTTTTAATGTGCTGGAATACACAGACAAACACAACAAAGAAAGCGTCACGATTCTGCTGTAGCACTTTCCAACTTCCAGCCACACTCATTTTGCGTTAATATCTGTATCGAGAGCTGGCTGCCGGTGATTACGTCTGCCCAGAACATTTTTAGCGCCAAGTGTGAACAGACAAGGATGCAGCTGGTGGCCTGAGAAGTGTGGTGGCATGAAATTCAAACATTAAATTGTAGGGAGGGCTGAGCAGAAGCAACCCTGTGCTTTCAGGGATGTGTTGTGCTGCACCTGGACCCCGTATATGATTATGTGTGTGCAAGTGTGTGTGTGTATGTGTGTGTGTGAGAAAGAGGGTTTGGATACTTGTGGGGGAAAGTCTTGGATAACAAACTGAGCCCCTACTAAGAATTAAAAACTGGGGAAGGTAAAACATTCAAACCATTAATATTTTTCCATATTTTAAGCTTGAAACTCAGACTGACCCTCAAACAAACTTAGATTTTTTTCTCTCTTGTTCTTGCTGTAACAATTGTGGAAAAATATAATCAAGTGAAAATAGTTTCAATCATATATTTTTTAGAAGTTTTAAGAATGTACAGAGGTCAAAATAACTGCAAAAATAACAGAAGATTTAAATGAATCATGCATTGCATTACTGTGTAGCAGTGTGTGGGTGGGTGTGTGTGGGCGGGTGTCTGTGTGTGTATATGAGGGTTTTAGTACAGTGTAAGCATGCTCTCATGTTTTATGCATTTTCCGGCTTGGTAGACCATGAATGTAGATATGTGCAAATACTCTCTCGCTCCTGCTGGTCAAGCCATGGTCCGTGACCTTGTGTGTACACTCCTACACACATACACAACTTTGTGCATCCACCCACTCTTACTAATCTGCACAGATGCAAATACATTTAATAAGAATCATATATGCATTAGAAAACTAAATTAAAGTAGTTGGGTCCACACAAGAGAAACATAAATAATCAAGACTTTCTCCCTTCCTCTGCTGTCTCACCTTTCTGCAGGCGGGGGTCTGGACTTGTTGACCTTGGCGTAGAGCCCGTCCAGCTCCTCGGTCGAGGTCTGAAGCTGGTTAGTCACCCTTTTTGCTGCTGCGGGGGAGGGTGTGCGACTGATGAATGACTGAGGCGATGGCGGTGGGCGGAAGTTATTGATGCGGGCATAGTTGGGGTCACTGTCGTCGTCTTCTACATCGGGGAGGGAGGCCGAGCGGACTTCGGCGTAACGCGGATCGTTGCTGTCAGCCAGGAGGAGAGAGAGAGGAGAAAAAAAGAGTAAATAATACATGCATTTTTTTTTTTAGCTGCGTCAGGATAATTCACAACTTGTCAGGTAAGGTGTCAATCACAGCTCTTTTCTTCACTGGTGATTGTGTGAACTTTCTGGCTCTGTCAGCACTTCCCTGTGTTGTAAACTTCACTCTTTTGCCACTTCAAACTGTGAAAACAACACGGAGACTTATTTCACACTCCGGTCTGATTCATACCCGTCTCTGGTGTCGGGGATCCTGTCCAGCTCCTCTTCACTCAGGGCCTCCAGCTGCTTGCTTTTGGATGCTTTAGCTGCATCTTTGCTCTTGTCTTCTTTCTTCTTCCCAAACCTGGAACAGGACACATAAAAAGGGATGCAGATGCAACAAGGTGAGTTTTAAATGACCTTAATTATTCTCTGATACTGGGGATCAAATGACATTAACTTCTTGTTCGAGATATTACAACCTCAGGTAAGAAGTACTTTGACCTCAAATGCACTTTTATCTTAGAGGCAAGGTTTATACGTTTTAATCTTTTTGGAAGTTTTTATGATGAAACTACAGACGTCACTCAGGCAACAGAGGCTTGTAGGAGTTTATGAAAAGAACTCTCGAACTTACATAAAACACACTCTCCACCTTGCATCAGCTTTATAAATGTTGACACACACACACACACACACGCGCACACACTCGTCCACTGTTAGACAAATTCATTCCCGAATGTCTTTTGTGGCTTTGCCTGGGAAAAGACTGCTTAATGACACACACGGTTATACTGTCACAGCAGGCAGCGACAATCAAGAGTGTGTGTGTGGGAACATGAAAAACGGGTACAATTGTTGCAGAGCATACGGAGCATGAATATTTTAAAATATTCAATAAAATAGTGTTATAGTTTTAATATCAACTTTATGACCATCATCATCATTATCATTCTGGATCATATCATTCCGCTTATACTCTCATTTTACAGGCAAAATACACTCGTCACCTCTGCTCCAGTTATAATGAAGCTCTACTTCACACTTGCGAGAAATTAAGTCTTTTCCTCTAAATATTTCATATTCTTCTATCTCTCCTTCACATCATGCTTCTCACCAGGCCCACCGCCCCGTCTCATCTCCCTATCTCGCATCCTCTGTCTCACCCGCCAACCCATTTCTTTTTTTCTCTCGCCTTCTCCTTTCCTCTCAGCTCCTGCTGAGCCAATCTAATGTCTGTGTTTATCTCATTAACAGCAAAGCACTTCTCATTACTGCTACAGGCGGATACGTGGCCTGAATGGTAACCTGCTGGCCTGGCCAAAAGTGGTGCGCAGCATCAGAGCCAGAGTGAAACCTGGACAGGAATGCCATTTTGCCCTGGCACTGTCCTCCAAACCAATTACTGTTGTTTTAAGGCAATCTACTCGCTTTACTTTTACCTGTGTGTGTTAATGTTGCCAGCAGCAGGTCAGACATTCACATAGTTTGTTTTCCTGTGAAGACTGTGGAGAGGTGACTAATTAAATGATCTTTGGATAAAGTTAACAGTCACTTTATGTTTTTATTTCGTATACTTGGGGGTTGAGGTTGCCCCAAGCAAACTTTCTACATACTAATGAATTTACTTAACACTCATACACATTCATGCTCACACAGGTGTTTTCACTCACCAATGTCTAATCAGACCCCTTCTATTACACGGTTATCATTCTTGAGGGCAACGCTCATCATGTTTGTTGCTCATCAAAACACCCACATAAATTGTTTCATCAGGATACACTGCTGTCCTTTCATACAGAAGATTGCAGCTTTTGCTTCAGAGAGGCGGAATAACTGAAATCTCCTGTGTGGGTGTGCAGGACATTTAAAGTATACTCCAGTGATGAAGTTATGAGCTATTACAGTGCTGACTCCAGTTTGGATCATTGGAAAAGCTACTTCCATAAAGTTAAGGGACATGTGAGAGACATTAAAAGACAGACTTGTCAAAACCTAAGCAGCAAAGGTAAGATATCTCCATTTTAACTCCTTGGTATGGGTCAAGCTCAAAATACTAGATCCTACACTTCTCATAATACAACTCATTAAACCCTCCATGTCTGTTTTTTTTCTCTCCTCTTCTCATGGCTATGTGGGTGTGTACAGTTTGTTGCACCTATTAAGACTGGATACATTTCACCTTTAACATTAGTCTTAGTGCAAAGAGTCAGGTGACCTCAATTAACTCCAGCACAGCTTTGCCAAGCTTAAACCAGAGCAGAGGTCTAATCAGCCAGAGTAAGTGAACACCTGTGTGTGTATGCAGGGACTTCATGCCCAAGCTGAGATAACATAGCTGACTTGATGACTCCTGTATGCAACAGAAGATGTTATACAACTATTCTGAGAGGCGGTTGAGTAGCACAAACCATGACTGGTAAACTGATCTTGATGTGTAAAATCGGCAGAGTGCCCCCTTTAAGTGAAACTGGCGCGCGGTACAGCCTCACTCTGATCTGGAGGCCTTTGAGGAAGTTTAAACGCGACATCTGCAACATCCTAGTTTTATTTTTATATTTTCCCTTCGGTGATGTCACTGCCCCCGTTGTTGTATAATGTTTTTCCACCTGACTTCCTGGAGATCACTTGCTGCAGAAACAGTGTGGGCACTTGCCACAGCAAGCTAAATTTTTTTCCCTTTTTCTTGGAACTATTCTGATTTTCTAAGCACTCCCACATCGTTCCGGTGCCAAAAGCAGGCTACCAATTACCTCAGTGCTAACTGTACAGAGTGCTGTGTTGTTGGAAAAGGAATATCAGCACTATTCATCTTATGTATGCATATTACACATAAATATATAATTATCCAAAATCCCAGGTTTATCTGGCTGAGCTGCAAGTGTGAAGGTTTATTTAGGTTGATGTCTGGTGTTAATAATGTTTGTTGTTTTATTCTGTTTTATTCTCTGTAAGGTGACCTTGGGTGACTTGAAAGGCACCATCAAATAAAATGTATTATTATTATTGTTATTATTATCTTAATCTACATTCTGAGAGGGCAGAGGTCCACAGCTGGACCCATCATTATACCTGCATTAATTAGGGAAACCTCTTTTTCTCACTGCATTGTCTGAGCGATGGAAGAGAAAAAAGAGGAGGGGGAGACGCAGGATGGGGGTGGGAGTCCCAATTAGAGACATATACCTGCCATGAGGGATGTGGTTATCCCCCACTCTCCCATTATCTTACCCCTTCCTCATCTCTAAAACTCCCATCTTTTCCCATCGCGGTGAGTGAACTGTTCTTTGCTTTCCCCTTCTTTTTTTTTCCTTTCTACTTGCCGTCTGTTCTTTGTTTCTGTTTATTAATTCTGTCTGTTCTTCTGGGGACACTTTCTACTCTGTCACTCTTTCAGAAATCTGACAGTTAATTTCCTGTTGAGTGCTAGACTGCCACTGAATTTAAAAATTAAAAGACTGACAGAGCCGTACTGTACACACAAGCAGAAGAAAGCAATCGCACAAACATACACTGACAAAAAAAAACTAACTCTAGAAACTTAAGTAACTCAGACACACACAGAGTAATCAAGAAACCAATATACTGCTCCCAAACACAGGTAAGCAGCGCCACACACACACACTTGAGTAGACAGCAATATACATCAATACGGGCGACACACACACAGTAACTTAGTAGGGAACTGCAAACAGTCACATGGAATAGGACATCTCATTAACTTAGCATTATCTACCTACACAACCACTCCATCAAACTCTCATTAAGTGGAAGTAGGGGGTCTGGGTGAGTCAGACTGCTCTTGTGTCCCATTTAATACACTCCCCACTGTCACAGGAGCTACTGGGAACCATTATTAGTGTGTCGCTGTCATCATTAGCCTGTCGCTGCCACCGATGCCTCGGTATCACCTCGGCGGGCCCGGGATCCTGAGAAGAGACGCCACTGGACTGCTCAGCTTGCATTCAACTCTTGAGAATGAGCGTTCTTGCTCGTATTTTTGTCGCTTTATTTAAATATGGATGATATAATAGTATTTTTTCCTCAGCATCCAACTACTTTGGAAGAAATCTCTATCTACTTCATGGAAGTACACAGTCAACTGACCTTCTTCTATATCCAGTTTCCATTTGACTGAACTTCCTGGGAAAAAAACGCTATATTTAAATATTGATGACAAAATAGTATTTTTTGTCAACATCCAACTGGTTTTTGAGAAATTGGCATTTGTTTTATGGAAGTAGATAACCAACTAACTTTTTTCTACATCCTCTTTCCATTTAACTGAACTTCCTGTGGAAAACCCTGAGTGAGCTGTCATAGATGATGACTACTTAACTTTACAAAATCAACACCCTGATTTGGACAAACGCAGCCAGCCGGTCGCATGGAAAACTCACTGCAGAGCTGGTAAGAAGCTGGACTGACTAATTACTACAGCTACTGTCATTCTCATTACTGGAGGAGAGGGAGAGTGGGAGACGATGTGTGCATGCATGCACTCAGTTAGCTATGCTCTAATGAGGCTCTATATGTAACATGGAGATCACAGCTAGCTGGCATGGGGATGTCACCAAACTGACCTGTGCAATTAGCCTCCGTCCAAGAGAGAGAGGGAAAAAGAGCTATTTCTATTAGAAAAACTTAACTGTTACATATCACAGTCTTAACAAACTGCAGTTACAGACTTAACAGCTCCTCTCTCTGCAGAATGAACGGCCATCAATCTTTCAAGAAATTATCTCACTCCTTCCATTCTCAGCATTAGCAGCACTTTCTTTTCTGCAATTGTGACAATAACTCTGATGGTGTGCAGTGTGAGATGATAGTGTGTAGTCTTAATAAGCTTTCTATCTGCTGCAGTCAGTGGGTGGCTGGTTATCGCCAGGCATAACGAGGGATGTGAGAACACTGTCTGGCACAGTGTGTGTGTGTGTGTGTGTGTGTGTGTGTGTGTGTGTGTGTGTGTGTGTGTGTGTGTGTGTGTGTATTTGTGGAGGAAGTCGTGTTTTCAGGCTGAAGACAAGCATTTAATTGACGTGTGTGTATGTGTATGTTGTGTGTGAGAGCTCACACGCTCGCTGACTCCATGAAACTCGTGAACACCTTGCCATACAGTGTTTGAGGTGAAGCACACACATGAGCTGAAGCTCTACACATAACAGCACAGCAGAGCATGAAGGGCTCGTCTGTGCAAAGACACCGCTTTAGCATCCTGTCAGTGTTGCAGGAAAGAGATGCAAAGAGGAGAAAAGGAGCATGGAGGAAAAAAAACTAAATGAGAAGAGAAGAAAGGGGATTTTAAAAAAACTAATAGTACAGCATAACAATAATCTTTACTTGTAGAGCATTTTTCAAAGAACAGGTAACAAAGTGCTTCTAAAAAGAAAAGATTAAATACGAACAACCACAAACACAAATGGAAAACTTACAGTATATATAATGATTCTGCAAACTCTACTTTCTTAGGCAGGTCAAGTCAGATCCTCAGGGTGCAAGATTTCAAAGACTTTGTCCCCTGAGACTCTTGACACAAATATCAGGCTACAGAGAAGCTCATATGGCACTACAAGGGCAGAGACATACAGAGTGAGGCCATGAAGTGCCTTAAAAGTAACCAGCGATATTTTAAAATCAATGTGGTCATGTTGGAGTGCTCCTTTTAACTTAAGTACATCCATAAACACAATTCATCCGCAACATGAAGAAGAAGCTACATATAGTAACAGTCAGAAGGGATATCAGTATGTGAACTAAGGTCAACAGCAGACCAACACTTTGTCTGTTGTGATAACATTAACACTACCGTAATCTCGACTGTCGCTTTTATGCTGCAAAATCCAAGATGTTCAGGTGTTGGACAGTGACATATGTGTTGGTGAACAACATTATGTGCCTTACAAGCATGCTATATTATGTTCAGTCTGTAGCCAGTCAATTGATTTCTGGAGAAAGACAAAAGAAGAAGGAGTTGTGACAGTCAAAGTGTGAGGAGAAGATATTTTTGAAATATTACTTAGTTGATGAAAACATGACTGGACAAGCCTTTTGGTATAAACCAATATCACTGTTAAAGATTTTTTGCAATGGGGTTACTATGTTCTAAAGAAGAAGGTGGTGACAAATAGCTGAAAGCAAGCGAGAAAACTGGCCAAATATCCCATTTGCCTTGGAGAATGAGCCAGAGAGTAAGAGAGAGGTGAAAAGAAGCAGAGCGGGTGAAAGAAAGGACAGCAAGAGAAAGGCAGAAAAAGAATGAGTGAGGAAGAAATTAAACGAGCGAGCCAGAAAAAGTGAGAGTGGGCTATCCGCCTTGGAGAATACACGAGAGAAGCTACGGAAAAGAAATAGCCAGACAAGAGAGGGGGAAAGCAAGGAAAAAAAGTGAGATGGATGGGTGAGCCAAAGCTCCTGTGAAAGTGCAGCTCAGCTGGGGAGGAATAAGAAGCTTAGGAATATATAGAAGCAATGCTGCTGCGTTCAGAGGCGCAGGGAGAACAGTTAATCAGCCAAGCAGAAATGTTATCGCAGTAATTAGATTGCTCTGTATGTATTTGGAGAGGAGCACACATATCTCAGTGGAGTTCACAGTAAAGAGAAAGAGAGACAGATAAAGGGAGAGTGAAAGAGAAACAAACCGAGGGGCAGACTGAAAGAGAAATGAGAGACACACAGAAGAAGAGATTAACACTATGGAGGATTGTGATGTAACATGGTGGCTCCTTCTCCTGTTCTGGCAACACGGTGCTTCGCGGTGAGACTACTCGGAAAATATTCCAGGCCCGAAATAGACTGAATAACATTCACGGCAAAAAATAGACAACAAGCGCTCTTTAAAATTGGTGTGGTTTCCTGGTGGAAATGAGTATCAGGCTACAAAGTGGACTCTCACTAAACAACAAGGTCACATCAGGCCACTGAAATCCCGCTTGTGACTGACGGCACCACCAGCCAATCCTGGCCTCTTTGAGGAATAAATCCAACCTCCGCTCAATAATGAAAACAACCAGCAGGTCCTGAGTTTTCCCCCACCGGGCATAATTAAATCCATTTATCCGACTTCCTCTCCATATGCCCTGCGCCACATACCAGCAATTTCGCCCCAAATCAGCTTCCATTAATGGTTGATATTAGCAACGATACCACTAAAAAGAGTCTGACAGATAAAACTGCAGTTAGGAAAGATCCATCGGAGGCTAATCATTAATTAAAACAGCTCCAGTTAGAGTGTATTAATAATGTAAGGGGGGGAATGCAAGTGGAGGATTCAGCCGTTAGTACTTATTTTGATATCTAATTCTTGAAACTATGTTAACTCAATTTCATAGCAAAGAGCACGAGAGGAAGGAGGAGAATATTGAAAAGTCAATTTTTTTATTACTAGCTTAACTACTTGTCTAGCACCTACAATCCTGCTGTAAATATATAACGGCAAAAAGAGGTGTAATCATTCTTTCTTAAATGACTTTAATTTAACACCTGGAGGAGAATAAAATGGAGGCAGACAGACAGGTATGAATGCACAGCAGGTTGTTCTCAGGGGAGCAGAAAGCAGATAAGAAAAGCTTGTCTTAATCAACGCCTGGTCAGTCCCTCGAGGACTGATGCATCAGTCAGACAAGATAGAGAGATTGAGGGAAGAGAGGAAAAAGGGAGGGGGAGGAGATGCCAGGAAAGGATAGAAAGGGAAGGACACGGGGAAAGGAAGGAAAAAATGGGTTGAGAAAGAGGCAGGGAGAAGAAGGAAAGAGAAAGGGTGAGATGAAAGGGAGGAGGAGAAGGAGTAAGAGGAAAAAGGGAACACAGGAGAAGAAAAAGAAAGGCAGGAAGTAGAGTTGTTCCGATTCCGATACCAGTATCGGAAATGCCTCCGATACTGCCAAAAATGCTGGCATTGGAATCGGCGAGTACTGGAGTCCAGGTATCGATCCGATACCACGTTATTTATTAGAAATAGGATTCTATTTACTGGCTAGCTCCGTTAGCTCCGACACACTTCTTCTTTGCTGCTCTTAAAACAGTTGCGCTATGCTGCCATCGGCAGCTGCTGTTTTAGAGGAAGTGAAAGGCAGGAAGACAGATTAAGGGATGAAAGTGATAAATCACAACACGGAAGCATAATGAAAGAGAAAGTCAGGAAAAGGGGGAGAAAATGTAAACAAAATAGCTAAGTAAAGAGTGATAGAGCAAAAAAAAGGGAGAAGAAAAATGAAGAGGGGAGGAGAGGTTTTGTCGCCAGTCGGAGTGTGTGATCAGCTGGGCCGTCCGGGGGCCTCCTGGTGAAATATGGGCTTCCCTTTAATTGTTCGCATCCTGATATGTGGCATATTTTTTGTAATTCCACACAAAATCCGTCGCCCCCGGCAATTTGTCTTGTCTTTTCTTTTCCCCTTCTCATTTCTGTCAGAGAGGCCATTAATATTTAACGAGACCACCAAGCTACGCGCCTCGTTCTCACACTCACACTCTGCCATTTTGGAAGGTAATGTATATGTTGTCTCTGTATGTGTATATATATATATATATATATATATAAATATACAGTCCTGTCTGTAAAAAACAAACAAAAAACATGAGTAACGGAATGGAAAATATGATGACACCTGCGATCACTGTCCTATAAACGAATACATTTAAGTATTATACACAGCCCCTACGATTTTATATAGATGACATTTGTAATAAACACTGTTGGAAGCCATTTGGTTGGACAAAAACATCTTCTATTTAAAGGGTTAGTTCACTTAAATTACAAAAGAAAAATACAACCCAAACAAACAAACCTAACCCCACTGTCACTCAACCCTTGTGGCACCATGGAGAAACTAATTTACCTGTAGAAAATGTATTTAAAGGCATTTTTAGATGTAACTTTTTTGCACAAACAAAACTCTATTCACCTCTATTTTCTTGTGGTGGAGGCAGAAATCTCAAAGGCACATATCTCAAAATATGAACAAATAAAACCAAAAACTATCTGCATGGCTAAAAACCACAAGGATGAAGAGGAAAACTATCCCTGTTCAAAAAATCTAAAAGCCTAATTATTATTAGGTCTGTTTTTCCTTAATTGCTCAGTGCATATTATTGAGTAAAGAATAAATGTGCATATATGCATAGTTATTTAAGTAGTAGTATAGTAGATCCTGTGAGTTTGGTTTATTTACTGCCTAAAAGTCACAGTGAGTTCTGTGATGCTTTTTTTTTCAAATTCCATTTTCCCAGCTGGAGGTTGGGGGAAAAGGCTAGGTCACCATGGCTCCAGATGAGAGCCATTGGCTGACTGGGAAAGGTTAGACTCTTGGCTCCTCCGGCCCTCTGCACATCCTCCTACAAGAAACACTTAACCTTGTCCATCTGGAAGGCAGGGGTCACGCTCTGTGTGTGTTTTAGTGGGAGATGCGTGAGGGGGTGAAGAAAGGAACAAGTTGAGTGAGGGATCGAAGTGTCCTCTCGCATGTGTGTGTCATTAGCGGACCTCAAATGACAGAGGAAGGCCATCCATCACATATGGCATGAAGATGACTGGATAGGACATAACCGCCATCGGAGGTGTAATTGCTTCCTGGCGCCCTATGCTTTGAGAGTATGTGTTTGCATGAGTACAGTAGGTAAGATCAAATGCTAATTGGTCATGACTGTTTCCTGTGGCCGTATGAATACCTTTAATTGGCTGATGAATGATGGGCAGTCGGCTGCTGAAATGCCGTTGAGCTGTCTGGCCAATACAAATGTGTCTGCACTTCAAAGCATCCGTCCCTCAGGGTCAATTCAAATTTCATAACTCGATAGGGACTGATGGATCATGGAACTGATCAACGCAAATGGAAGTCTCGGCTCACTGTCTTATTTGATAATTACCCTTGTGGGCAATAATTCACTGTACAAATGTGGGTATCGTATTCCCCCCCTGGATGAGTAACCAAAGTTACCAGAGGAAATAAAAATGAAAAAAAAAAGTTTATTTTCGAAATGAGATCTGTGTCGCCTGAAAAATGTGACAGCTGCTCTGGTGAAATGATTGCTGGCAAAACTCAAGAGAGCATTAGCATGTGATTAGCTTTCTGAAGATTGCTCCTTACATAACATAATCAGCATTGGATGTTAAGCAAAAGAAAAAAACTGAGAGAAGCTAGACAAGATAGCTTATAATTAAAGAATATAGACCTTGTGGCCCCCGGTACTTGCTGGAAAACTCTGGAAGCGCGAGGTAAACAAGTTCTTTAGAAGTCTATGAATAAAGTAATTAATTCTTCAACTGCTCCAGTGGAGCTACTTCACGGTCAAACTGCAGAGGAGTGAGTAAGGCATCCCTGCCTCAACCCCTCCCCTCCCTGCTCACCACCAGAGCTGTAAATAAGGCAGAGCTCTGAGCCAAATGGTCCCGTTGAAGAAAAGGAAGGGAGGCAGGTGTAGCCAGAGCATGAAAGACAAGAAACATAAAAGACTTTCGTGTGAGAAGAGAAGGGGGAATTTCAAGGGGAAAGCATGAGAGATGTAGTGAGTGAGAGCGACAGAAATTTAGAGGGGAGGAAGGGTTGGGGAAGGAAAAGGGGGAGGCTTGTTGTGACTGCCCCTTTATCAGCTGATATATATGTATGAGGATTTCCTCATCATCTCCACTGTCAATTCCCCATTCCTCTGATATTTGACTGACAGCTCACATCAACACCAATAAACCCGCACATCATTTCAGGAATAGCTGCCCATTGCAATGAATGTAGGGTAGAAATAGAGAGAAAAAAAAGTTAATTTGTTTTTCCGGCGGCTGCTGACGGTGATAGCGCCCATGTCTGTTTGCTTCCATGGCAAAGTTGTAAATTAGAATTGTGCCTCAATAGTGGAGTACAGGGAGCCGCTTCCGTTGTGCGAAAGCTCATTTTCAACGACGGCGAGCACACTTGGCAGCTTTTTTATATTTAGGACGGTGGGAGCAAATTGTGCACAAATCTGAATTATGAAAAGAAAAAAAAAAGAAATGACTGTCATTTTAAGACTACTTTTTCCTCTATGAAGGGTGATTCAGTGCTTGCTGTTAACAGTATTTCAATGTTATGGTATTTTTAGGGTTGAGGGGTTTAGTGCATTAGGAATTGTAATGGTAGACAAGCTGAACATTCATAATGACTTCAAATAACAGAGACTGACTTTAATAAAAAAGCGAAACACAAAGTAAAACTGCTACAGACTGCATATTTAACATATATCTTTACATACCTGCACACACAAATAACCAATTCTAGGCTGCTTTAATTGCAAGTGATAGGTGACACTTTGCATGATTGTTGTCTCCATTTCAATCACACAACCTTTGGCTAACATACTTAAAAAAAGAAGCTAGCAAGTGAAGGAATATACTCTACAAGGCTTTACATTCTCTGGAAACATGTATGTAAGGCAGCCCTGATTAGTAAATCATGCCTGTCTGTTGCATACGTGTCAAGTGTTGCAAAGAAAGTGATTTGTAGTTTTGCATAAATCATTTAGGGGAAGAAATAGAGATGAGTAGCAATGAAGTGAGAGAGCTGGTATGCTGATTCGCAAGAGATAGCTTTGTCCTGTGTGCAAAATGTATGGCCTTATGCATTTTTTACAAAAGAGAATACTAACATTAATAAATACTCTCTTGAAAACTCCACTCCACATCAGCACCGCTAACAGCCCTTAAATGCCAGATGGTGGATCAAAGAAATCCACCTGAAGTGCATTAACCAATGATGGGGTTAGGTAATGCAGCTCCAATTTACCCCCTTCACAGCTTAGAGTCAGAGCAAAGACACCCACATAAACATGTCAGAGGGATTTTTTCGGTATGCCTACCAATGCTGCTGACAGCCAGGACCGCTTCGTATAGTTGTCTGAATCCATCCTTCGTCCCCTCCTTTCCTTTCTGTGTGCTACACTGTCATGGACTGTTTCATCACTACATATGGCTGACAAAAAAAGCGATTAATGCCAAAGCCTTTTTTAATGAAATCTTTTACATTTGCCAACCTAAACACACATTATCAACCTCATTCCCAGATAAATTCTCTGGCGCACAAGAAATAATTTGTTTTACTTGTTTGTTTGGAATACACAGAGGTATTACTGTATCATCAGCAGTGATGGCCAATGTGGCTGTACAGAGAAAGAAAAGATAGAAACTTCTAGGTTTAAGGAACATCATGTCATGAGCTTCCCACACTGTTTAATTGGCAGGAGGTCTCAGGGATCTCACACAGCTCATATTAGCACACTTAATTGTAGAAAATCATGAACTTGTGTGAATCCATGCGGGACGTGAGAACTCATTTTGTCTAATGTAGCCTGGTTAAATCAATAGTTCATTCAAGGACAGAGAGAGATGAATTGGGAAAGAAACAGTCAGTGCAGAGGACTGAATGGAGACATTACATGAGAGACAGCTGAAAAAAAGTTAAGAAGGAGGCAAAGAAAAAGGGCATATGATGGAGGGAGGGAAGAGAGGAAATAAAGACATTTCAGGACAAACTGAGGAGAGAGGGCTCATCACAAAGCTAAAAAAAGGAAGCACTCAAGGAAAGGGAATGAGGAGGCGGAGTGCACAATAACAGCAGTAATCCATCAGAAATCATCTTGCAGTGGGCCCCTTCGGTTTGACAACAAGGCTTTGGTTCTGAAAAGTGCAGCCCACCAGTGACTACCTTTCAACCTTGCACATCCTGCTGCTCTGCGATAGGATAAGAGCGGAACGGACGGCGCTAATTGGCTTGCTTCCCTGTCGGATTTCTTCAGTGCTGCAAACAGTGAAGTGGGGGAGAGGATATATCATGTTGTATGTGGATTTGTAAACAGCGGATCAAGACGCCGGCTTTCATGTCCTTTAAATTGGTGGAGGGGTGTTGGTGCGCTGTCACAGTGGGACGTGCGCTGATAGTGACAGCTGAACATTGATCCTGACTGACTGAATGACTGACGGGACGGGAACACGGGATGTGTCAGTGCCCAGCGGGGCTTGTGGGGCAGTTGAGCAATGACACACCTAGGGATTGGTGACAGATGGAGCTACGTGCATGTGTAAACGGAGCAAACAACGCAAAAATACACACAGCATCACCATGCAAAATGTCACTTGAGAGCGACTCTCACTTGATGACACAATAAGAGGATGTTAGTCACAAGCTATATCCTTCAAACCCTGACCTACTGATTAAGTCATCTTGGATCAAACTGTAATAGTCTAATCCTTGCACAAAAACAACACTGAGTATGAGCTCAGGCATAAGCTGTACACACATGAATGAATGCCATGATCAACCTCTCATGGCTGAGAGACTTGTAAAAACATCACTTTGTGGTATTAAGCAGAGGGAACTCTAGCCTTTACTTTTTGGATAAAATAATATTTTTGGCAAAGGTTGTATTAAAATCAAATGGTTCAATCTAAATATCTTTTGTTTGATGAAGACATTTGAATCCCCTGACCAGGTTAACCTCTTTGTTCTACAGGAGTATGCGGATGTGGCAGCAGTGTTGAGAGAAAGAAAGCAGCGCAGCCCGAGTCCCAGTGTTAGTCTTTCTGCGGTCTGTCAGTGGCGCGGCCCCCGAGGCTACGTTCCAGGCAAAGACTTCACTGCTGTCTGCTGAATACAAACAAGACAAGCAGTCAACCTCTACTGAGGAAGGTCTGAAGGGTACTGCCATTTGTCTTGGCTTATTTAGCAATCAGGCAGACAAGATGCGAACAGGGCTTTGAGAGCCAGGTGATAAAAAAGAGGAGAAGCCACATCTATGCCCTCCTGCACGACATGAGGAAAAGCTAATGTGTGATAACAATGGTCAACATTGTGACGATGTGATTCGTGATAAATAAACAAATATTGAAGTGTGCATATTAGCTATACAGTTCTTATGTCTTCTGGCTTTGATAAGTACATTTCTAAAATAGACCCCAAACACTGACTAGCTTCATTTTTCTCACTCCCTTTAAAATACGTTCAAAATTTCTACCATACAGTGTTGACATAAAAATACTTGTGGGAAAATGATTTAAATTATTAAACCAACATCAATTAAGCACAGCAATTAAAAAAAATCTAATGTCTCCCATCACAAGCATTAAAGCCCTTGACAATCAAGGTGCATAGATCTACAGTATGTACAATAGGACATCTGATATAGAGTAGGCCCGCTAAAAAGGGGAAAAATATCTACCTCTTAGGACAAGCTTTGTGTCACACATGTCAAAAATTGATTTTCTAAATATTAATAAGGTGACGTTTGCAGAAAGAAAAAGGTGAAACTCAACTGTGAGCCTACTGCATGCACACTAGAGTTCATCTTCAAAGAAGGCAGCAGCTGCAAGCATTTTTTGGTTTGATGATTAAATAACTGCCTTTGTGAGAGGAACGTGAGGTATACTGTGAACTTTCTATGCTATCAATCAGAGACTAATGACAGCAGAGCGGAGCAGCGAACTCCAGCAGTAACAAGCTGGTGGGTCAAAAGTTAGCATGCTGAGTGTCTTAATTTCTACATATAACATTCCCTCCAATTAAGGTTGTACACAATTAAGGAAACAACCTCCCCGCAAGATCCATTTAGTACCTGTTCTTCAGCTTTCATTTATATCACACAACCTTCTGTAGAACTGCAGATGTTCAAATGGCCATTTTCACATCTGAATTATGACCTGAAGTTGTAAATGACCATAAATTAGAGCACTCTGATTGTAGGCCAGTTAGAGTAATCTGTAAGGACAGCTTTATAAGGCGAGTGTCAGTCAGAGTAAATAGCACGGCGTGGGTGCCAAGAACTTTGACTCTTTGAAGTACCATAAAAACCCTGCTAGTGCTGCCCGAGTTTGAGCTCATTTTTTGATTGAACACTTTCATTAAAAGTGGAACACTCTTTAAAACCAGACCACTTGTGCTGAGATAAGATATTTGTAGAGCTATGAAATAAGGTTGTTCATATAAAGAGGAGCACTTATGGATTTAGCAAAAAAAAAAATGAAACAAATGTTCCCACAACAAATATATGATTGCCAGAGGTCACCTTATACCCAGCTGTTTGCAACAAACTGCCGCCAAAAACAACTTGTTCTGCAAATACTGGCGCAGCTAAACTAAATATTTATGGCCGCTGAAAGGACAGGGCCCACTTCCAACATTTGTTGTGCTAGCTGCTGTTGCGCACACTTTCATTGCAGAGGTAAATTGAGGTCACATGTTTATAATTTGCCCTTTTCCTAATGCTACCATTGGAGTAAAATAACATTTGAGAGCGGCAATTAGATTGAACCGCGCAATACTCCAGCAAATTAAGTCATATTTCAAGTTCAATAACAATCAAGTCGACCAGATAAAGGCCAGAGAGGGAGGGAGAGAGAGGGAGAGGGAGAGAGGGAGAGAGGGAGAGAGAGAGAGAGAGAGAGAGAGAGAGAGAGAGAGAGAGAGAGAGAGAGAGAGAGAGAGAGAGAGAGAGAGACAAGTGTGTGGTGCTACTATGTGGAAGATTTTTTTTTACAAAGCTGGCTCTATTGTTGAGTTACATACACTGCTTAGATGAACAATGGGCTGGTTGTGAGTGTTTCTGACTATTGTGGTCAATTCAAAAGGCTGAGTTTACAAATGAGAGAGGCAAGAAGGTGGGTGTGTGGTAGAAGATGTGCCAGGATTCAATACTTCTTCATCTCATTTGGCTGGAGGGAGCTTGTTTTGGCTCTATGGACATTTTTCATTTCATTCAACAGTCAAAAATACTGTTACTGATCATTTTTCATCAATTCACCTTTCCAAAAAAGTGATAAATTCTACACCTGCAGTCCAGTGGCCACACACAAAGCTTCTACGACAGCCTGTCTATTAGGTCTTAAATGTAACCTTTAAGACTCAAGCTTTACTGTCATCTAACATGATCATCAGTGAGAGTCAAGTTAACCCAGGATGACATTTTTAAACTTTGAAGTTCACTATGTGGTTACCCTGTATATAGCCTATATGTAATGCACAAAAAAAATCCACTTAATTTTAGAGTCTTGTTAGAAATAAAAGGAAATATTAATGCATGCCTGAATAATGCTATAAAGGCTTGACATGTTTAGTACATAGAACCATTAAAGATCTCAGCTGACAAAATAACGCAACACTACAACATGTGAACTTGATATTAGGTCAATCTACTCTCACCTGCAGCCCTGCTCACATGTGTTACTCAGTGTAACTCCAGTGCTGTGTGTGTGTGTGTGTCCTTCATCTTGCCCTTCTCTCCACTGCCGCCCTAACCGTGTGAACATCTCTTCCATTACTGCCCTTGACACTGTGGCCGATTGGATTCTTATCTGCCATCTGTAGGCCCGACGCTCAGCCTGCGCTATCTCTCGCCGCAGCCTAATTGAATCTTCAGTGTTGGAAGTGTGGTGATACACTGACCACACCGTGTCACTGCCAATAGATAAGCGTTGCTGTTGGAGGATTGGACCGCCACAATCACGATGGGGACATGTTGATAAAGGGGTGACAATCTGGTTCGGTCGGAGATAATGGATACCCTCCATTACTGGGAAGGTTGTGTTCATATCTAATAACCCAATATCCCATAATCCTGGCGTGCTCACTGGGTAATTTGTTGAAACTTAACCAAGTGAAAGTAGGGCAGGGAGCTGCTGTTTTCCATCCATGTCTACATTAAACCTAAATCCTCTTCTTTTCAACTGAATGCAACTGATGTTTCGTTTCCTTCACTGCTTCAAAAGTCTTTATGAGGTTGTAAGTGTGATCTAAAACCAGCTGATCCGACCTGATCCTGAAAATATCCGCCAAACCGAGATGGAAAAGTAAAATAAGTACCAATTTTCCTCTGAGTAGCAAAAAGCAAAATCAATCACTGTTGTTGTTGCTGCAAAATAAGTAGTAGTGATGAAACACAAGCCCCATTACCTGCTCTGTTTTAGCTCATTTCTCTTCTTGATCAGGTGACCTTTGCAGTTTAGAGAATCAATCACAAAAAGTCTCATCAGTGTCTGAAAGTTTCAACCCAACTCCTACAAACTGCAAAAAAAAAAGCATCTTCTTCTTACCTTAAGAGGCCAAATCCTTTTTTTTTGGTCTTCTTCTCCATATCATCTGCAGTATCCTCTGTTTTCTTCTTTCCTTTGCTCTTCTTGTCTTTCTTCTTCCCTTTGGTTTTCTTCTTCTTCTTTTCGTCATCTGCGTCCAGGCCTTGGCGAGACGAGCTGCTGGCCGGTGTTTCGTGACCGGAGCTCTGCTCTGACAGGTCGTCGTCTGAGGAGGGTGAAGCAGCAGAGGACACAGATGCATACTCAAAACGCAGCTGCATGCTTTGCATTTATCATTTGATTTAGTATGCATGTATGTTCCACTGTGCTGTTGAGACACCTGTTCAGCTGGATATTTAGTCTTCTATTAGGCAGCCTCCCAGTGCAGGGGCTGGTCAGAGTCTCTACACCTGGATGCATTCTACCAGCAGTCTCATCCACTTACCCACATCAGATTTTAGTAGTTAAAATTAGTCTAATTTTTGGTGTAATGTTTAATTGAAAGTACCAAGAGAGCTGTTAATTGCAGAAAATCATGTTGCTTTGAACTGTTTATACTATAATTCCACTCCAAATGTGTTGAAAGTATGACTTTATCATCTAACAGAGCAGTAGATGAGTAGTTTTTCCACACTCAAACATCATTAATCAAAATTCAATCATTTCAGTTAACATGAAGGATGTAATTTCCTCAGAAATCACACACTCTCAACATTACATGGCTGTGGGTTCACAGGGTAGAGCTTTAAAAATATGCTGCTGTAAGACATAAAGTTGTTCTTCCTAAATTGCTGAGTGGATAAAATTGTGTAGCATTTCATTAAGGTACTTAGGCTAAGCACTGTCCCTTGGCAGGCCTCGGGCTCTTCGTGAGTGCCAGTGTGTTATAAAGCCTAAGGGGATGTGCATTGGCAATGTAGAGTCTAGTTTAAAATGAATACGTTGTCAATGAGTGAATCCTATATTAGAGCAACAGTGGCAGACAAAAAGGAACTTTTCTTAAGAGTTTTGTTTTTTTCTAGTTGGCAGGTTGCCAATTCACAATTTGACATCTCTTCTAAAAGTCTGAAGTCTCTGAGCCTGATATAAAAATGCTAAAATGATTAGTCTTACCATCTTCAGAAGGTCCATCGTAGGACTTGTCAATCGCAAACCTGAAACTCTGGTTGCATCCCCGCCCCCGGACCATGTGCGGCCGAGGCCGGTGGAAGGGCACCTGGTTCTGCATGGCCTCCGACACAGCTGTCTGGAGGCTCTCCAGGGAGCTGGACTTCTTGAGGCCCAGTGTGGGACCCAGCGCTCCATCAGCTGAAGGCTCTGAGAGACAAAAGAGACAAGAGCGGATGGAAGGAGGCCCATGAGTGAGGAGGTGGAAGGATGTTTATGAGAGGATGAGAGAAAGGGGAGGGCAGGAAAAATAAAAAGGAGCCTGGTTGATGGAGGAGGAGGAGGAATGAGTTTTGCTGCAAAATGAGACATGCAGCCACTGATAAAATGAGACAGAATGATTATAAATGTTTAAAAAGCTCTTGGTATGGTGATCATAATATTTTTTAGTCATGTTTAGCCAGCTGCTAATAAAACATTAAACCTGTGCTCATCTACTATCATCTTCTAATATTTCCTTATTTAGAGGGCATTTGCATTTCACTTTTTAAAATCTTAATGCTCCCTGAAATTGAATTTAGGTTAAGATCAGTTTAAATTAAGCTTGCAAGAGAGGAAGGGAGAGCTGGGACAATAGATTTAGGATGTATTAGAAGAGGATGCACTAGTGTAATTCCATACTTTGACCATTTGTGCCAGACTGATTAACTAATGGTTAATTGAAGACCATCAGGTGCACAATGACAGGCTTACTGGATATTTTCCAAGATAGTACCTCTGCTCATACTTTGAGAAAAGATAATTATGTTTTTGGATGGTTATACCACTAAATGACATGTGATTACTTTATCTTGTTACTATTTCTACACCTTGAAATAAATATACAGATGCCTGAATACTGCAAATGAAAGTATGTAAACTATAAATGAAAACTATATTGAAAAAGAAAATTTAAAGGAATGAGGTCCAATCATGTTTATTAAGCAGGATTAAAGATTAAAGAGAAAGTTAATTTAAAATGTGGATAATCTTAAAGAGTCTGGACTGTGGCAGCTGTAGGATGATTTTTCAGTGCTTATATGGAAATAAATACATTTCTAAATTCATTCAAAACATTGCAGTATAAGATTTAAACCAGCTCACACACTTTCCTCCTAATGGATATAGCTTTTTGGGATGAAGCAAAATATGTTAAAACCCAGAAATATGATGCTATGAAGTAGAGAGGTAGAGGGAGGCTGGAGAGAGAGAGGGTGAAAAATAGGGGATGCAATTAGGACAAAAAGTAAAAGGAGGGGAACAGAAACGATGAATGGAGTGAAATGGTACAAGGACAGGTGAGGAGCAGCACTATGGGAAGTGAAAGGCTCATGCATAAGCAAGGAAGAGGGGGAATAAATGAACTGCCATCATACAGTGTTCAGGTATGGCCTCCAAATGGAGAGGGGGAAAAAGGGGAGATGGAGGAGCGGGAGAGCGATGAAGGCCACAGCTGATTCAGCAGGGGGGGAGGCACCGGGAAAAAGAATGAAGGCTGGGAGGATTTGAAGATGTACAGAGCTGCAAGAAAGTAGAAATAAATTACACAAAAATAGAGTAAAGGTCATGCAGCTGATGAAAAATTCGAGACTGAAGGACAAGTGACCAAGGAGTGAAGGAAAAACCTTTTCATCCTGGAGAAGCAGCTAGTCTACACACCAATCACCAATCCACAATGAAATAGTGACAAGCTTCAAAGAAGTTACAGACAGGTTGCAAGTGACATTTTTTTTCCCTTCTGAAAACTTTCCTGTAGGGATGACTTTCTCGCACCATGGCACTCACTGCTTAAGACATTTTTTTTGTCATTTCAGAGGCTTCAAAGCGCAGAAGTAGAGCAGGGAAAAAGGGGAAGTGAAACTGAAGCGGGCGATAGAGTCGAAGGAGGGGGAAAAGTAAGCGGAGCGTTGCTGCCTTTTAAGTCCTAAATTGACTTTCTGAGAGGAAGTGGGATTTATGGGGAATAAGGGGTTATAAATAGAGAGGGGGGAGCGCTCAGGAATAAAACGCTCAATTTGAGAGGCAGGATTTGTGTCACAAATGTAATTACGGCTGTCCAGCTCGCAGCCTGATAGAATTAAGCTCCTTGCCAGTGCACTGCTGCACTATACACAGAGAAACTATGTGTGTGTATGAGAGCATGGGCACGTGTGTGTCTGAATACTACAAAACGTGGGGATTTGGGTCCAAGTAAAAAGAAGGGGGAAAAAATGTAAAAGTCATGATAGTGACTGTATGAGATAGTGGTGTGTGTCCTTGACCGCCTCAGATGAAATAGGAGAAGTAGTTAAGTATGAGCACAATTCACTTTTGCTACAGTGTGTATGCGTGTGTGTGTGGGAGGCTGTGAGTTCACTCATTCCATGCATGTCAGGCGGTTGAGGCTGGAGGTAAATGAATAATGAGGGTTTAATAGGATGGATGAGCGGGGGAGAGGTGGCTATCATCGCCAGCTCGATCCAATGGAGGGTGAAATCAGCGTTTATCACATATCGCTGCCTGCTGTGCCAGCAGATGCTCTCACGGATCCGTTCGCATCACGTCTGCCTGATTGCCACTGATTCAAGCTGGTGCACATATTTGACAAACAGCCTAACAGCCAAACAGGCCAGGACGATGGGCAATGCCCTTCACAGCTGTAACGCCACTCCATCCAAGATGAAGCAAAAATGTTCTGCCTCATAGTCTGTTTTGCTACTTTTTATCTCAACCTAGTGATTGGCGAGTTACTTTGGGTGTCAGTTTTTGCACATAGTTTAGTGGAGTACAACACAACAATGTGTTACTGTCCCGAGTGTCTCTTGAGGGAAACAATTGTAACATTTGCACCAAGTTGGACCTTCCTCAACCACATGCTGGGCAACTTCTGAGCCTTTGAGTTGAGGTGGATGGTGCCAGCATGTTTTTCAAGGTTCAATTCACAGTAAATGGCATCTGTTTATGTACGGAGTGTAAATTCACTATAAATGGACCTTATGTGTTAAACATTTAAAGCAGACTCAGAATTTTTGTGTTTTGAATTCTGTATTTAATTAAGTGCAGTCTGCTGCAGTCTGGGACTAATATTTATGAGAACAAATATCAATGCCAATATTTACATTGAAACTGTACACCATTCTATATTTTAATAAAACAATACCATAGATATTTTAATGTAGATTTTTAATATAATTTAGTATTTCTAATGCAGAGAGTGACCCATCTACACAAGATCGTTTTTCTTTTTATGCACAAATTGAAATGTACATCGCATAGATGGAATTCTGCAAGACAAACTGTGACAAATCAGTAGCTTGTCCTGTCTTCAGGTGGGAAATTTGTGGTACAGATTTCCCTGAATATTGATAACTGCTTCCATTTACACACGCAGGAAATGTTCCTGAACCAAGCTGATAACACTGATGACTACAGTATGATTCTTATACATAGTGTGCTGCAATGATCCAGGACACTCCTGTGTTTCTGTTGAGGAAACAGTGAGGATATTGTTAAAAGAAAAACTTCAAGTGGTAATTTACATAGAAGAAAAATATTTACTATAAAACAATACTTATTCAACTTTTGATTGACAAGTAACTTTTGGGAAATGCGGCTCAAGAACATACTTAATGCCAAAGAATGTTGCTGAAAACAAAGAACCTGCCAATTACCACTTAAAAATGGTGCTGACATTTCACACTAAACACACAAACACTTTAAAGTGTCTACCAACATCCGCTCAAAAAGCACACACCTGCTTGTTTATTGCAGACGCAGAACAACAAGCATATTCCAGTATCCATCTCCTTAAAGTACATACCTAATACACACACACACACACACACACACACACACACACACACACACACACACACACACACACACACACACACACACACACACACACACACACACACACACACACACACACACCTATGTGATGTATATATATTATGACTTCTGTAGAGGCTGACTGCTGTAGTGTCTGTATTGAACAGACAGCAGTGAAGTCTTTGCCTGGAACGTAGCCTCTGGCTTCTGCTGTGCTGACAGGCCCTGTATGGACTAAAACTGCTCCGTCATGGTGCTTTGTGACTTAAAAAGTGTCACCTTAAAAGTGGCAGTGACACACCTGCCACCTGTGACTGAGGCACAGTGATACAGCTTAGTTTAAGTGCATGTCTACCATATGTCATGGAGGTCAAACACTATCACAGTGATATTTTGAGTTAATAACAAAACTGTAACCAATAGAAAAACCCTTACCTCTCAGGCATGTAGAGAGCCTACTATGGCCCTGACACTTGCTAAAGTACTAAAGGCCCCCTTTAGAGCCAGTGTTTGGTTTGTCTGTTCTGGATAACTATAGAAACATGGCAGTGCAACATGGCAGGCTCCCACTCCCTATGTGGATATAAATGACTCATTCTAAGGTAACAAAAACATGACAACTCTCAGTTTCAGGTGATACACATAAATACCATATTCCATTTCTGATAATAGAGCCCCCTACGTCTTACACACTGCTCTTTCAAAATGATAATTGGAGTCTACCTCTGTGTGTTTCCTGCGGTTTGCAGACTAGACTATTAGTTCTGTATGAAAGTTTTCTGCATACTACTCATTTCACCCAGTGAACACATAAAGGAATTAAAAAATGCCCACATTATAGGCTTTGCCCGACTGCGTGTGGTGCATATTTAATATGCTACTCAGACTGATGCACTGATACATGCATCGTCTTCTTAAAAATGTCTCTCTCTCTCAACACACACACACACACACACACACACACACACACACACACACACACACACACACACACACACACACAACCCAGTCACACTGCTGAACCCTCCCACTGTGTCTCAGCAGGGTCTTAACACTTGCATATCAACTGGACTTCAATGTGCTCCACTGCAAGCAGCCAGCCAGCACACTTGCTTTAAGGTTGCCACGGTTACAAGAAAGTGCCCCCTCCACCAAAACCACTGGGGGTGGTGGTACTGAGAAGGTGTGTGTGCGTGTTCTTGAGAGAGAGGGGTGAAAGTGAGTTGCCAAGGATACACCTTAGCTCAAGGGTGTCATGCAAGTTCTGGGGGGGCACAATTAGAGTGGGGGGCAATTGTCAAACAAGAGAAAATATTGATGCAATTTCCTGCAATTTGACATACATATTCAAATACTTTTGGGGGGGGGGGGGGGGGCAGTTCTTATAGCTTGGGTGGGCATGATGTTTCTACTTTGGCCAACAGTAAGAAAGGGCTCTTGCTACAGGCCATAGTTCTTGAAATGGGATACATAGACCACATAAACACACCTGCATGATCATAAAGATGCACACACACAACATTGCACAAATTTATGCTTATAGAAACTCATATATATATTAAAAAAAACATGCACACACACGCTTTCCATCTCGTATCCAATCTCAGTGCGGCCAATAAAACCCAGTCCCGTCATTCAGGACACCAGTAAAACAGGCCCTAACCTGCACACCACCATAAAACCACATGACGCACACAGACACAATACCCACCTGTAAAAGAAAGCCTGCTGTCAGTGCTGTTCAATAAAGGTTATTGAATTAAATTGTGCAGCAGCCTTAGACCACCACTGTGAGCAACAGAAAGGTTCCTTCCTATGTCACACAGTTTCAATAAAATCAAATTCATCTAAGTCATCTAATTCAACAGGAGCCTTAGAAGTTATTGGTTTACAACAGATAGTAACAATCTCATCTCAATAAATGTTTATGAATGGTTTAAACTACACAAAGAAATAAACAAATGGCTTGTCAATAATCCTTGCTTCACTTTAGATGAAATGTCTTGAATACAGGCTTTTAAACATTTATTGGAGCAAACCTATCAAGTGAGAAGTCTAAATAGTAAAAAGCATGAGCAGCATAAAAATATTATTTCATATCTTCCAGTTTTCAAAAAAAAAGTAATAAAAAGACCAAAACCAGCAATGTGTTCGCTAGTCATTTGGAACTCAGCTTGTAGCCTGTTAGTTTCACCAGAACATGTAAATGTGTTAAAAATTGGTAAAAAAGATCAAGTTAAATATTTTAAAAAGTTGAGTCATTCCATAAAGCAGCTTGACACTGTTTTTAGCAAACACTACTCAAACAAGAGTAAATAGCATATATTTTGGGGACTATTTGCACCAGTGGATGAATACACATTTGCAATAACAGGACAGTGTATGTAGGATATGCTCAAAATAAAAGCACAGTACCCATATTGATGGTAATTAATGAACATGCTTGGAGTCGTTTGGCTCATTAATGTGTTTAATATTCTTTTGAACAATAAGGGAGCTGTTTGTCAACAGAGGAGTAAGATGCATCAGACCTTTGCTACACAAGCAATTGTCTTCATATTCTAACTATTTTCTCATCATAAAACAAACCCACCTTCATACTGTATCACCTCAGGCAACTGTCCAGCCACTCAAAGCAAATCCAATTCATGTTATGGCCAATCAAAACTCCACTCCAATTAAAAACCTGTCCAATCATTACCCACCCCTTCATCACTCTTTGAATGCACTCAGCTATATCAGAGGCGGAGGAAGGAGCTGGATGGAGGCGCTGCTCTGGCTGTAATTGTGTTTAGCTGTTTAGATGTATGAGAGAATGGGGACATATGGGCTGTATGTATTCAGCCCCCAACTAGATGAATGGCTTTAATAACTGGAGGGGACTTAAAAGGCCATTTCATAATTACTGCTTACCTCGACTGGATTACAGCAGCACGGGGGGCGGGAGGGGGAAGGGGGCTGGCAGAGTATGGATGAGAGTTGGAACAGTCTGTGTGGAGTGGGACATGTGCCATTTGTAAATGCACAGCAGATAAAAGGGCTTGTGCAATGAGGGAGAACTGTAGTGTATAAATTGAGACACACACCTTTGTAATGCTATACTTGTGAAGACATTCACTGACTATTAAACCATCCACATCACTTTAATACCAGGATTATATGACAGGACATTTTTGGCTTTCTAGATGCTCATATGGTCCTGCATTGACTGGCTAGAGACAATCTCAACAATGAACCCAAAGCACATCATAGCAATCATAGACCTGCGACCATTTAGCACACCATAGATATCAAATGTGGCAAAAGTAGGCAAAGAAGCAAAACTAATCTTTCCATTGGAGTTTAGTGAGGTATTGGACTTGGTCTGAAACTCACCCATGAAAAATCTACACAAACCAGACATGCATAAATTAATAGATCCAAATCTAAAAGGGTCACAAGGACAATCCAAAATGTGTCTCACACCAACACTGGCAGCAGCATGATGATTCACTAGTTAATCAGCAGTAATGCATGTCATTTTCCTGCACATCACAGTTCTGATTTTCTGTCTCAATCACCTGGTGGCTTCAGTCAAAGAAGTCCACCGCATAATTGTAACTTCCCCAGCACAAACCTGGCTGGGAACCTTTGTTGTGTGTCATCTCCTCCCTCTCTCCTCTCATTTCCTATCTTGTTAAGAATCACCATGTGATCAGAGCTGGTTTTAACACAGATCAAAAGACCCACTGCAATATAATGGGACCCTAATCAAACCAATTACACTGACCTGACTATGCTAGATGCAGAACTAGCTGTTTTCCACCATAAAAACACTGCATGGGGGAACATAACAAATGGTGTCCAATGTCCCATGTTTGCGGCTTCATTTTTATGCAGATACTAATTCTAAATTCACTGATGAAAGTGAAGTTTTCATTCATCTCTTTATTCATACAAGCACAACTGATCCTTAGAAGAATAGCAATACAAGAGAAACACACAAACGCAGACACGCACACAACAGATGGGCCTTGCAGACGCAGAATGATCCATCAATCCAAATCATCGCAACATGGTGACTTTCCACTTAAATCAACAATGACAAGCCGGATGCAAAATGCTGAGAGAGGCAGGGAAGAAGAGAGCGAGCGAGAGAAAGACAGAGAGAAGGAGAGAGAGAGGGAGAGGGAGAGAGAGAAGAGAGAGAGAGAGAGAGAGAGAGAGAGAGAGAGGTAAGGAGGGAATGACAGCGAGAGGCACAGTTACGCAGTGCCCAAACAAAGAGTGTTAAAATAAAGCTTTGGCGCTGGCAGGATGCCGGCTGGTTTTAAAGTCTCATTGTGCACAGAAGAAACGTCTGGGATTAATGGGCCCACAGAGCAATGGCACCGGTGGCTGTGCTGAAAGGTTAGCTGTTAGCAAAACATCTAAACATCCAGCCAATCAGAAAACACACATAGGAAGAAAAAGTACAACTAACCAACCCTCTGCACAGCCTTGTATAGAGAATGTGTGTGTGTGTGTGTGTGTGTGTGTGTGTGTGTGTGTGTGTTGGATGAGCTCCCAGGCGTGTTTTAAGAGGGCAGTCAGCTGCCAGGGGAGATGTTACACTCTAAGGGAGAGAAATGGTGGGATGAATGAAAGGATATGTGTCCATTACTCTTCAGGTTGTCTGTGGGGTGTGTGCAAACACTTATGCACATGCAAACACACACACACACACACACACACACACACACACACACTGGCACTAAAAGATGCTAGTCTGGGGCTGACTTGGTAGAGGAAACTCTACGGCTGGAGCATGTTCGCTATAATCACATAAGACTGGAACAGATACAGCTGCAGAGGATGGAGAGAGAGGAAGAGAAAAAGGAGTGAGAGAGCGTTGAAGATAACGGAGAGTGAATAAAATAGGATCAGCCTGTTGAGAGAAAGAGAATCCAAGTGATCATAAAGAGAAAATCGGATGTAAGAGAGGAAGAAAGAGAAAGGGAGGAAGAGAGATGAAGGTTTGGGATTGAGAGGATACTAAAAATGGGGATGAGCCTGGCGACAGAGAGCAGGAGACAGAGAATAATCAAGAGAGAAGCGATTGGGAGGAAGCACGAAAGAGAGTGGTGGCGAAGATGAAAGTGAAAAAAGGAAGAAGAGAAAAAAAACCCCTAAAAGCTCTATTGAAGATGGAGACTCCTAAGACTGGAGAATCAAGAGAGAAGAAAGACAGAGAGGGGGAAAGGGAGAGCGGGACACATCTTGAGTAAGTGACAGAGAGAAAGATGGAGCGAGAGGAGAGAGAGAGAGAGAGAAAGAGAGAGAGAGGAGTGAAGCGCTCCTTGCAGCGACTCTAGCCAGAGAGAAAAAGGGTTTTAGCCAGATTAAAGAAGCCAGGCAGGCCTCTTAAGACCATCCGCCTAATGAAATATGTCAAAGCCCATAAAGAAACACTGAGGCCACTTAAGAAGGAGGGATGGTGGGGTGGAGGGGTATAGCGCAGGAGGCTAGGCAAATACACTGCATCAGCAAAAATGAAAAACACGCAAAAGCCCTGTCAATACGCATTAGCTGAGACGTCAACGAGAGGGGAGATGAAAAACAAGACGGGAGGAATGCCGCAGCGGAGAAATGGATCGCTTTATTTATCATGGGCCATAAGGGTTACGGGTGCTGATCAGAAATGCCAGGAAAATCATAGCGGGATAGGAGGAGGAGGAGGGGGTGGGGGGTTAGGTGGGGGTGGCTGTGGTGAGGGGGTGGGAATGGGAGAAGAGAAGGAGGGCGGAGGTGAAGCCACTTGTGGGAATGCTGAGTGTGGGGGATTTGAGGTCAGCAACGGTGCTCGGGACATTTGTATTCCGCAGGCAACAAGCTTAGCTGGCTGCTGCAGGTGGATTTAAGAGATCGGTGTACGTGTGTGTGTGTGTGTGTGTGTGTGTGTGGCTATGTTTAACAAAGACCACAGGAGGGGGAGAAAAAAAAGGAAGTTGGACCTGTCTCCCAGCGTCAGAACTAAAATGCTGGTCATGGTTCTTCTCTAATACATTTTAAATACAGTGTGTTTTAAAATGAGATACAGTGTGTCTACATCGCTGAACCTGACAATTAAAATAATGACTATTGCAAGCCACCTACTGTAGAGCTGGTCAACTGAGCATGCACACACACTGTCAGCAACACTCTGATTTATATTCATACTGGAGCAGCCCAGAACAACCTCCAGTGTTGGCCACTGAGAAGCAATGCTGGAGCAGTTATATCTGACTCAGTGGAAATTTACTGCTGGCTTATCTGCTCCTATCACAGCACAAACTGTTCCACACACACACACACACACACACACACACACAGTCAACTCAGGCACCGGTGCGAACAAGCCACAATAACTTTGCAAGCAATCTTTTCTATCTTTATCCGTCATCTATCTTGTTAATGTCACACACACTTTTTTTTTTGTCTATTATTTTCTATTATTTAGCGGCAAACTCGAAACAAAATGCCAATTATGACATAATTCTTCAAGATTTCATTGCTGCTGTGTTTCTGTTCCACTATGATGTCTTTCAATTTGCTGTTTTTTGGAGTCTGAATTTAGGAAGGGAGCACATTTTAAAGGCCATTTGAAGCTGAAAGCATTTGGCAGCTGAAAATGACAAAGTTCTATTTGACTAGAGGAAGTCTGATGGAAGCCGAAAAGCTGGGAGTGTGGTATCTGCATATGATTGACCACTTCACACGATTCAATGCAGGGAGCACTGTCACCAGTAAGAAACCTGGGGAGATAGTGAAGCACTTCATTCACTGCAGGATAAGTGTTCACGGTCCTCTGCTCAGACTGTTCAGTGACAATGGAGGTGAATTAAACAACTAAGAAATGAGGGACATGGCCGGAAACTTTAAACACTGAAGTGAAGAAAATTGCAGCTAATAGCAAATGGAGCAATGACCATTTGGAAAGGCATAACTACACCTTCACTGAAATCCTCATGAAAATGAAGAGAGACATCGGATGTGACTGGAAGACAGTGTTAGACTGGGCCCTCATGGCAAAGAACTCTCTGCACAATGTGCATGGCTACAATGCCTACCAGCTAGTGTTTGGGCAGAACACAAATCTGCCTTCAGTTCTTACTGATCAGCTGCCAACTCGAGAAGGTACTGGCATAAGTACTTGGATAGCCCAGCACATTGCAGAATTACATGCTACAAGAAGAGCATTTACAGGAGCCGAATGCTCTGGGAGGATCCAAAGAGCCCCTTGTAAGGGCACAAGGTCTACTACAAGCGGGTGGGTGTACAAAAGTCCAGGTGTAGTTGTCGGCCACGATGGTGCAGTGATACTTGTTAGGCATTGGGGCATCTACGTTCAGGTACATCAATCCAGGCATTGAAAGGTAGATAGTCCACAAGCAATGCTGGGAGAAAGGGACAATCAGCTGGAGGGGACGGAAATCATACCATGTTACCAGAAGCTGGATTCAATGAGGATAATTATTAAACTAAAAATGAAAGTTAACCAGAGGATAATAATGAGCCGCATCACACATCAATATAGCCTGGAAGGGGTATCCATGATCAGCCTGATGCATCACAGACACTCTCAATTTCTACTCGTGAAGGCCTTAGGCTGACATCTGAGCAAGTAGTTAAATCCTCAGCTGGGCAGGAAAGGGCACTGGAACACACAAAAGCTGGTCCAATTTGCAATATACTGAGCGTAAGGGAAAGTTAAGGCACAACAGTGTCAGTTTACCTAAGAAGACAAGTAAATGACCTTCATGTGGTTCTATCTGAGCATGCCGAGTTATCTGCTGGCTGCCATGAAGGTGACATACTTAATGTAAATGGTAGTGCCTTCATACTTGCAAAACAGACTGAACTCGGCAACTGGAAAAGGAGTGATGTGTTTGAAGAGTTGAAAGATGAAGGCCAGAAATCTCTATGACGTGAGTTGTGCACACTCAAAGAGACATGTGATGGTGCTGTACCTAAAGTTAGATTAGTTGCTAGAGGCTTTGAAGAAATTAACACTCAGCAGCTCCCAAAAGACTCATCTATGTGTGCCTCAGAGACTCCAAAAATGATCATGACTGTTACATGTCAAAAGTAATGGCAGCTGAACCCTGAGAGGCTCCTCTAAGAGACCTTGAAACTGACATGCTGTTGAAGTTGAAGATTGACCAAATACTGTGTGTGGCAAGGCAGAGTACTCCCGACATAATGTACGACAAAGCCATCCTGGCATTCAGTACAAAGTGCGTTACTGTTCAGACCCTGCACTGCGCAAACAAACTTAAAGAAAATTGAAATCAGAAGAGGTGACCTTGAGGCTTCAGTACTTGGAAATAGACAGCTCCCTAAAACGGTTGGTGCTCAGTGATTCCTCTATGGGAAACCTTCCAGATGGTGGCACTCAAGGTGGACACCTGATCACGCTGATGGGAGAGAAGGAAAGATTCTCACCTATATGCTGGCAGTCAAAGAGGATCAGGAGAGTTGTCCGACTTTGGCACTTGGAAATGGCATTGACAGTGCAGTTTTCTGAGCTCCACTCTACTCAGAGCTTACCACAGGTGATTGCACATGTAACACCTTGCCCATTGTGTGAAACAGACAATCACACGCTACTCTTTTTGATGCTGTCAAGTCAACCAAATCCATCAAAGGTTAGAAGGTCTAGACAACAAAGACCTTTCTACCATCCAACTCTGGTCATTAAAGCTGCAGCTTTAAACCTATTATCTGTTAAAGGTTTTGAAAAAAAATAAATATTTGGTTTTTGGGCTGTGCTTTTCTTTAAAGAGAAAGGGGAGTTTGTTATGTGCTACTCATTGCACATCTGTGAAGAGCGTGCATCCTATTTAAGAGAAAAATGGATGCTGCTGTTTCAGTTAAGTCTTATGTACATGTATTGTATTGAGCCAACACATCTACAGTATTCATTAAAGGGAACACATTTCCAGGTCTATATCTTTATACTGAGGCTTTACTAGAATATCGTTGCAGGATTTACAGTTAAAAAAAAACTCCTTATCTAACTTACACTGGCCCTCTCAGTTCAGCCTCTGTCTGCCACAGGCCGACCAACAACACAGCCAGGCTTAGCAACAAAGGTAATGGATGGAGCACTTTGTTGGCATGAGCAAAAAATCTGACATCATCAAAATGAAAAGGTAGAGGTAGCTTAAGGCTGAAGGACTGGGTTTTCACTTGAAGGGAGCATTTTTACATGCTCTTGACTGAAGGTTTGTAACATTGACTATGTGTTACACCATTATCCAACATTGTAACAGTAAATAAATAACAGAAAATCACAAAAAGCATGATATATCTCATTCACACATTTATCAGGTATAATATTCTTTGTGGAACCATATGCAATAGAAGAAGCAGTGATGTGAAAGTGACAGTATTTAGGGAAGAAGAGTGTCCTCTGTCCTTTCACAGGCTGCGTCAGTAATAGATTTTAAAATAGTCATTTTGCCGTTGAAGTCTTAATTACTGACCATCATGTGCACAAGAGATTCTGTCACAGTGAATCCCTTAATATACTTTCTCATCAATTTCACCAGTCAACATTGTTAGAGAGCAAATTATGCTGCCTGTTTTATAATGTCTGACAGTGCACAAACAGAGAATGACAGCATGTTAAGTTAGATTCCTGTTTGCTCACATGTCTGTAAAGCATTTTGCTGGATAGTTATTCATTCATCCATGAAATTGGCATGAATGAAAATTGAAAATATATCTCATGGAAGTGTTATGGAAATGTTACTAGCTCCCACCTAGTCAGATTGCAGTCAAGACTGTAAAAGCGACTTAGGTGCTTATTCAGACATGTTAAACTGCCAAGCCATTTGCATAACAAGGTAAAAGTCTCAAGTACCTCCTAGTTTTGGTTCATTCCCAATGAACAGTTGTTCCTGTAGTCAGAAAAATGCCACAATTCTTGAGAATGAAGTGGATATACAGGTACAGTATTGAAATATCACAGTAGTGAAATATATCAGTAAAAGAAAACAGTAAAAGTGACTTTAAATTTTCACTTTCACCAGACTTCTCTTAAATAAAACAAGGCAGAACTGAGCAAAGAGAAATAACTGAAGCAGAAGCCATTGTAATGCAATACGGCTGCTGTCAGCTGGGTGAGGATTGAACACTGTGGGCCTGCTGACCTGGACGGCTATAAAGCAGCAAGAGCTCAGACTCTAAGTGCTTCACAACTCAGCTTTGTCAGCCAGGGAGTGGAAGGAGAGGCCAGGCAAAAAAAAAAGAAAGAAAGAAGAGAGAATGTTTGAGAACAGATAGCAAAGAAAGAGAGAAAATGAGAATGTTCACACACGAGGTTAATTTGTTTTTGTGTGTGGAGGAGCTTAACTGTTGCAACTGTGTGTGGCGAGGAGGGCGAGAAACAGAGAAATTGGTGGGTCAAAAACAAAATAAGGGGAGCGTTTTCTCTGAGTGTATGCATGTGTGTTTAAGATGATATCAAACACTCACCATCTCTCTGCCCCACCAGTGATCCCACGTTGCTCTCATCCGCCACTAGAACACAAAAACCACATAAAATTACACAGTAAATATTACATATTATTCCATGCCGCACATACGGAGATACAGAGCAGCGTATAACTCACTCCGGTGCTGCTTTGTGGATGATTATACTAGTATCTGCTAGTGCTGGTACATAAATGACTCCCTGCAGAGGTATCAAACAGAGGAGGGCTTGTAAGGGACAAAATGACACAGACTGAGAGAGGAAATGAAAAAAGAAGCAGAGAAAGAGAGATATTGTGATTGTGAGAGAATGAGAACAGATAGAGGTGAGACAATGAGAGAAATAATAAAGTGAAGAAAAAGAAAATACGTCGCTGCCACCCCACCCGCCACCTCCTAATCTAACTAAACAGGATTGTGGTCGGCTAGCGGCGGCCCGCCACAGACAGTGTGCACCATGGGATACAATAATAGGTTTTCATTAAGCTGCTATTTCTCTTAAATAATCCTTTTCATTTTTTATGAGGTCAATTTTCTTGGCAGACAGATGGGCAGGGGGGCAGGGGAGCGGGGGAAAATGAGAAGAAGGGAGAATATTGGAAAAAAAGAGTAGGCTGATAAACTGATAAGCGGTGGGGAGAGGGGAGGAAGAAGTGACAGATGCAGGGTGATAGGGTCTGTCAGAAAAAACTAAGGTTACAAACAAAGAAAAAAGAAGAAAAGAACACAATCAGCAAAAGCAAACCTGAAATCAAAAGAACACGTTTCATAAAATCCTGCAGAGGCACATCTGTAGCAACTGAGACAAATAAATAGAAATACCATTTTTGTGCACATATGCCAAATAAAATAAAAATGAAATACTTTCAAAGTTAGGGGGGAAAATGCTATTCCGGGCTACGTGACCCTGGCAGATACTGAAAAGCTTCCTTTTCTGTGGAGGTAAGATAAAAGTCTCCATGGCCAGCAGGCAAGTTTGTCTCCTTTTGCCACAGTAGAAGGCTTAAAATGTAAAAACGCCTCCTTTAACCTCCAGTCAGCTACCTTAAAATGTTATATATACGTGTATGTGTGTGTATGTGTGTGTGTACTGTCACTTAACTTTACTAAATGTATACTGTACAGCTTCTCACATACAGTAGCTGAGACCAAGAGTAACTTAAAGAAAAGGAGAGAACTGATTGTAAGAAATAATATTAAGAAGGTTGAATAAAAGAGGAAAAGGTAGAGGGAACAAGGGCTAGACATTGTGCGAATGAGGGGAAAAGAGAAAATCACAGGGAGGTGGATCAAGAGAGGCTGAGAGACGTGGTGAGGCAGAGAGATATAATGAGAAAGAGTCAGTCCAGCTGTGCGTGCAGTGGAACTGTTGGAGCTGTTTTCACAGATTTTGCTTCACACCCAGATTTGACCTCCTGACCTCCCAAAGAAGCTACGTAAGTCTTGGTGCTTTTGAGGGTGTTCGACTATATTAGGCTTAAGTCTCCCATTTGCTCTTTTATGGATTTGTACTGTACATTTAATGCTCATGACGTACTTAATACTGCAGAGTGGATTGTTTAATAACCCGGCACAATGCTGCTACTCCATGTCAGCTCTTTCAAACCATATATGGACAGGCTTTGCTTTCACTATTTTGTTTCTTCCTTTGTCTACTTCATATTTCAGACACCACTCAAAGTTTGTAGTATGATGCAAATCAACACAAAATGACAAATGTTGGTTAAACACCGTACGACAAGGTGAATGACATGAAGTTCCAGCATATGTTAGGTACTGTAGGACTGACTTATGTCACTCATTTATCTTTTAGGGAGCCCCAATTTAATCATTCAACTCAGTTCAATCATCAAATCACTATTCATATAAAGTCACCCATAATAATTGTACTTGAAGTTTATTCTATAGGCTACATGTCTGACGTCTGACATTTCAGTGCACTTTGAACATCAAGAAGCCAATCTATACGGGCCGTGGCTATTTTGACCAACCGGTGAATGTAGATGGCTGCCCACCTAGACCTCAATTGTGCTTGAGATTTCTTCCCATTAAAAGGGGAGTTTTCCCCTGCTGTGAATGTTGGGTCTCTGTAAATTAAGGAGTATAATGTGCACCTGCTCTATGTGAAAAGTGCCCTGAGATAACTTCTGCTGTGATTTGGTGCTTTAAAAATAAAATTGACTTGACATTATTGCTTGTTCAGTAAAGAGGCAGCAAAATAAAATAATTGTTCAAGTTCACAACACAATCAAAAATCAAGCCTACACTATATATACGTGCAAAACCCAGAGCCTAAACAGTATGTGTGTTGTGGTGAAAAAATGATTTTGTCAGTGTTTGGTCAGACATGGTACAGATATAGTACCAGAAATTCTATTATTCATGTTGACATGGGCAGACTGTGTGTGTGTGTGTGTGTGTGTGTGTGTGTGTGTGTGTGTGTGTGTGTGTGTGTGTGTGTGTATGTATAGATTTCTTGGTGTGTGTTGAAGCTCTGAGTCAACAGACTATTTGCTGAGGCATCCAGGGTCAATAAAAGAAGCTCACCTTTTTCTGTCAAGAGGCCGTTTAATGAAAGCTAACCTGCTCTGTGGAGCTGGAAAGCTCAGATACATGTTACTGTAACAACCGACATGTGGGAAACTCTCCTGAGGCAAAAAATAACCCCCAAAAATTGGCTCTTTGAATATAAATCCAGACAAGGTCAGCATCTGAGGTCTTGTATGTGTTCAGAGCTCCTGCCATTTTTACACATGTACTGTACACTCACCAACTCTCACACACACATACACACACACACGTGCACACACACACACACACACACACACACACACACACACACACACACACACACACACACACACACACTCTGCTAACTACCTTGTTTCAGCCCGGAGCACTTTAGAGAGGGAAGGGATGAATAGAACTTGAGAGATAACACCAAAAAAAGAGGGGAAAAACCAGATTGAAATGGAGGATGGCCAGAGATGGAGATAGAAGCCAGAGAAGGGGGAGAGATAGCAGTGGGTACTGGAGTGAGTCCTCAGTGGGATGGAGCACAGAGTGTGTGTGTGGTTGTGTGTGCAGACCACCCTTGTCCATAATGAAAGCCAATCAGCTTGGGTGGCAGAGGCGTGTACTGCAGGAAGAAAGCCAATCCACAGAACCTAATGAACCGGGATTGGAAATCAGAGAGAGGCAGAGAAGGAAGGGAGATGGATAGAAGAGAGCAAAAGCAATGAACTCATCGGCAAGTGCTGAAAGGAAAAACAGAGATAAACAAAGATGGAGAGAATGAAGAGAAATAGGAACACAGAGAAATGGGGAAAGGAAGAAAGAAAGAAAAAAGAGAGCACTGACCTTGTCCAAAAAGCAAGTGAAAACAAGAAAATTGAGGGAAAGTATCAAAAAGAAAATAAGAGATGAAGGGAGATGAAAAGATTGCAGAGACAGACAGAGAAAAAGAGGAGAGAGGAGGGAGAGGAGGGAGGGGTCAGCCCGGGTTAATACGAGGAAATAAACCCCTTCGTTCTCGCCTTCCACGCACACAACAAGCCATGAGATTGGAAACCCTGCGCCTTTCATTCACATACAAACAGAAAGCATGCACCCAGACATGGACACACACACACACACACACACACACACACACACACACACACACACAGAGCACAGTATGTCGATCCAGTCTGTTGGAAAGCCCCCTGGGTTTATGAGTTCAAGAGGTCAAATCCCCTCAGGCAGGGGATAATAGCGGAGGTCTACGTATCACAACAAAGAAATGTAGTGATAAGAGGCATGTGATCGCTGTTGTGTTGTGTGTGTGTGTGTGTGTGTGTGTGTGTGTGTGTGTGTGTGTGTGTGTGTGTGTGTGTGTGTGTGTAGTCTGGATTCATGATTAGACTCATATGTTTGGCTGGTTTATGATGGTTGAGACAACACTATGGTTTGTATGCTTTTGCCTCAGAAAATACTCCCAATCATAAACTGGTGAGAGTAAAACAAGAGTTTCTTTCACTGATGAAGGGTTTTGTGTGTGTGTGTGTGTGTGTGTGTGTGTGTAAGCTCACCCAAGTCCATGCTCTTGGACGCTCTGTTGCGAGGTGTGTTGTCTGAGGGTTTGATCAGTGGGCTCTCAGAGGGTGTCATCGGTGGGTAGGTAGGTGCAGCCATGGGTTGCTTCTCAAACTCGCTGCAAAACAAGTCACAACTGATTAGTAGCAATCAGTCTGTCGATCAATCCTTGTTTAGTGACTTGTTAGTTACATCAGCCAAAGAAGTACGAGTACATTTGTAATTCACCAACACTCACAGACAACAGATCATTCAATTTCCTCTCCTCCGGATGGCATGATTCAACACAATAGCATGTACTGTCTCCAATATACTTACAGGGAAAGAAGACTATTGATGCCAGATTCTGACTCTGACCACATGAAGTTCTGTACACACATACACACACTACACACTTTAACATAGTCATTCAGAATACTGTTGACAGACTGTCAAATAGGCAAATCTTGCAAAAACACATCCTTACTTTTAGTCTTACCAGCAACTAATTCAGTGTTTTCTTCAGTAGATCTTTTATTATGGGGATTGACAGATTAGACTAGCTATATTTTGAGTGAGATATCTTATAGAATGTGATGCTGTGACGCTAACAGCATCTAGTCAAAACATGCAGGATTTGAAAGAAGAAAACAGCAACAGCGCCCACATGAAACTAATCAATATTGTTTTTATTTGCTCAGACACTGACAGAAGATTTTATCCACAGAAAAAAAGTGAGGCCTGGCAATAAATACAAGTTTAATATTCACAAACACACTCCAGTGGTTTAGAATTGTACTTCCATAAAGTTGGGATACTTGTGAAATCAAAGAAGGGAGAGGCTGAGATATTCTGACTTTTAGTCGAGTTTACACTAAATCCTACAGTTCCCATAGTGCAACTCAATAGGATTTTTAGTTAAACCCTGTCTGCTTGGTAAACACCTGTCTTTCAAACTCAGATCCATCAGTTTTTAACAATGGCTCCCTGCTATAAATTGGTAGCCTCAAAGTCAAAGCTGAAGTCATGCGAGTTATTCACTAAGACTTGACAAAGCTCCTCTAGAGCCACACAACACATTATAACAACTGTTTTCACAGGCTATTGTACCTCCTGTGTTTAGGAAACTGACTTCCTGCTCATTCTAACTAAAAATAAATAAATAAATATAGTTATAGATAGATATTTAAGGAGCATGTCTGATCACAGCATCTATATTTCCTTGATAAATATGCCTAATGAGCCTCATATGGAATTTGTGTTGCTGTGTGAATATGGCATTGTTGCTGTTGTCAGTGTGAAAGCCAGGACTTTAATAGACTTATAGAAGTATCATGACTTTTTAAGCCTTCAAACTCCAACGATTTTTCCCCCCATTATGGTATCACCATAATTACTTATGCATAATGCAAATGGGCTATTGCAATTAGACCTCATAGTCTAAATAATGTATATGTGCGTTGGAATATTTAGTGTAATGACTCTTCTTTATCTCCTAACACAGCAGCCAACATTATGAGTGCCATTAGAATATAATAACTCGAATAATAATTATGTGTGTGCATTATGGCGGGGGTGGAGGGGTGGTGGGGTGGGGTGAGGTGGGGCAGGGGTACCTGGGGAGTGGAGTTAGTGCTAAGTCTCTAGTCATTTCCTCTACAGCACCGGGGGAAGGCGGCGGGGGGAAGCCGTCCTCGTCGTCGTTGCCGTAGTGATCGTAGCTGCCATTGGTGGTCACAGCGGGATACGGAGCTGAGGAGAAACAACAATCAAATGTTTATCAGAAGGGAATCAAAGCTCTTGTTTGTGAAAAGAAAAACTTGGAATAAAGGAAAGGTGTTTTGTTATGTGTTCATTTCAGCACTTGTGCAGTAGCCTTTTAGTTATTTGCTTTTTCTTTTACCTTGATACCTCTGGTTATAATATCAAAAGTAAAGCTAACCAGATTTGCTACAGTCCTGAACAAAGTGAAAAACTTAAAGTGTGTGTACAGCTTGATAATCAGTCTTAAATGTTTTATATTTCTAAATATTGTTCCTTATTCATATTAAGCAGTTGTGATACTACACACACACACACACACACACACACACACACACACACACACACGTGTATATTTAAATACACACATTACACAGTGAAAACCAGTTTGTCCTTCATTTGGGGATCAATACTGTCAATGGTGAGCTTACCAAGGGCAGACATTAGGAAAGCATAAGCTTTACATCAAAAACACAAAAACCCATACTCACTCAATTCACATTCACTCAAAACTAAAGACACACAAACAAAATAATCATTTCCACACAAAAGCCTTATTCTAACTTCCTTGGAACTCTTTCTTCAACATTTCCATAAACGGTAAACCCTCAGACAGGAAAGAGTGCATCATTTCGCCACTGTAATGCCTTTGTGTTGAAACCCACACTACAAATTGACTTTAACTGTACTGCTGCTCAAGTCTGATGGAGAGCCGACAGAGTCTAAGCGAGGAAAGCATCTCCAGCTCCCTGCATCCCAGGGGGGTGAAAGAGAGAGAGGCCAGGAAGATAAAGAATGAATTCAAAACAGTTTATTAGTCTTTTTTTTTTCTTTCTTAACACAACGGCACGCATGCTGCACAATACCCTGTATGCTAATCTGGCCCACTTAGAAGTCATTTCATCAATGTAATGATTCCAAGGTCAGATCTTTTGCACATGAAAAGCAAGCGTCACGTTCTGAAAAACATAGTTAATGACTTCCCTTTCTCTCACTATAAATATGCAGGGGCGAGCATGAAGAGAGACATAAAGACACAGCTTGGAAAATATGTGACAATTCCGTAATGCAGTGCTATTAGATGCTTAGAGTGGCTACAGTGACCTAAAAAAAACACCACAATGTCGAAGCCTTGGCTGAGTGTTATGCTCCTCAGCAATCACAAACACACACATGTATATAAGCACACACACATAGGCTGACAAATACAGTGTGTGTACACACTCAGCCACAGATAACGGGAGTACACAAACACTCCAAAGCCCAATATTGACTATCTGACAGTTCAAATGGACAATTTTTGTGCACGGAGTGATTTGTCAAGTGCGTCTGTGGCTGCCTTGCTCACCACTTCCAGAGTCGCTGTATGCGTAGTTGTTATTCGGCATAGGAGAGTGACGGCCACCGTTTGTTGTGGGCTCTGTGTTTGAGGGTCTAGAAGGTCCTGGAGTCCCCTGGTAAGCATCATAGCCCCAAGGCTCCTGCCAACAAAAAGAAAAGATCAAAAGAGACGACAGAAAGGGTTATTAAGGGTTCATATGCAAAAATATGTGCCAATTCTGAGCCAAATCCCATTCATTAAAAATTGATGGTGTTGACTCATATATCAAGATTAAAGTTACTTTCTTTATTACCCAGTAGGATTGGACTAATGTCTTTTTAATTTCTTTTGTTTACTGCATATCAGTCATCGACTGTACAGATACAAAAAGAATCCCTGTTGTCCCAATCCTGCCTTCCAAGGTTTGGATTTAAATTCTGGTGAGTTAAAAAAAGAAATCTAATACATCCAGTGGTCACTTTTACATCTGTCATTAGGCTCAGAGCAAAATGAGACATGATATAGTTCTGGTTATTTTCATTGATTGACTTATTACAGACAAACCAAGAGGTGTGAAGAAGAAGTCATATGGCCGGACAAGTGACTCATTCATTGGACAGTTTTGGTATCCATCCTGCATCATCAGCACAACTCAGGCATGATTTGGCCAAATCAACTTCTGGTGACTGACAGCAAGTCATGCTACAGCACCTTGTTAATTTGTCTTCTCTGAGATAGCTGCTAAAGAAATAATTGATTATAAGCATCAGTAGACAGGAGGGTCAAATTGATCTAATCTGGCATAAACATCGACCAACAAGTATAAGAAGGTTAAAAAGACTGTACTGTAATATTACACAGGAGATAATTACTTTGTGGTTTAAATGAACCCACCCAAAATGACAAATGCAGTCATCTTTACGAATGAAACCATACACATCAAATGATCCTTACAAAACACTGCCTAATCTAAAGTACTACAGTAGCACTATCAGTGATTATAGAAGAAAAGTCATTTCTACTGGATTATGGAGTATTAATTTAGGGACTACATTAATATTACACTTACACCATTCCTGCCATTCCTGCCGACTTCTAATGAAAGCAAAGTAAGTCAATTATTCTGGGGGGATGTAGTAAGCATGTCTAGTCAAACATACATGTACAGCACTGCACTACACTAATTTTACACACCTTTTCTAGTAATACAGTCTGCAACCAATCAATTACTGTGTGATTCTACTCAGATGGTGACACAGGAGCAGAGCTTTAGGGGGGAATATGAGGAGATTTAGAACAATTCTCTGAGGATTTAGACGAGACATGCAACGTGGGTGATATGACAAAATAGTCAAGTTGATCATAATTGAGAAAGAAACTTGGCGAGTCCATTCGCTCGAAAAGCTCCCTTTGCTTCATGGCAGCTAGTCATTTAGCAGGAGAGTGTTATGAAGTAGGAACAGGGTAACGAGTACGGTATATATTATACAGGTATGTTCCAACACCTAATTTAACACTTGGAAGTTGTTTTAAATGTGATTTATTGAAGACATCAAATCTAAATCTTGAGAGGGAAAGGCAAACATATTGTGGAATGTGGATAATAAAAAATGGTTAAAAAGATTATCTCACTGTACATTGCAGACTATATATAAATACATATTTTTATACGCCTTTGTCAATTCTTTTGAAAACTGGTTTCAACACTGGCTGTAAAAAAAAAGGGGGGAAAAAAAGGTGATTCTCGTCATGCGCACAATTGAAAACACAGTAATTAAGATAATCCTGAAAGCACTGACAGGCATGTTATCGAACAGCCATCAAGCACTACAAAGGACCCCCGCTGCAGTTGGAGATAGGGACTGGCGGAGCTGGTGGGAATGGGCGCTGGTGGAGGATGAAAGAAAGCTTTTTCCGGTCAAAGAGACGGGAGCTACAGCTGTCACACACACACACCACACACACACACACACACACACACACACACACACACACACACACACACACACACACACACACACACACACACACACACACACACACACACACACACACACACACACACACACACACACACACACACACACACACACACACACACACACACACACACACACACATACAAACACACGCACTTATTTAAGCGTGACAAAAAAATAATCCTTACAGTGTGTAGAATAATGAAAAGGTGTTCCAACATCTTAGTGGTATCAAAGCACTGGGTGGGATGTATTCATGAAGTTATTGAATCCCTGGAGTATCATTAGCACCAAACTATACATCTTAATATGCCACTACATCATAGCTGTCAATCACTTTGAGCTCATACTATATGTGTGTCTTATAAATTAGCATAGGAAGGTCTGACAGTTCGTCTGCATGTGCCAGTGACACATAAGTCACATCATAAACCCCCCATTCATCCATTCATCCCTGCATCCCTCCCTCAGTCTCCACTAACTGAAGGCTTGCCTGGGGCTTTTCAAGCAGCCAGGCAGACATGCAGTCAGATATCTTAATCCCACAACAATAAGTAAACAGAGGGGGATCCATCTATCAGGCCAGCCCCAACCTACAGCTGCATACAATAGGCTTAGCCCTGCCTCACCCTACTGTGTCACCCACCCCACCCACATATCACTCGGCTCAGGCTGGAGAGCAAGAGAGGAAAGTCGATTATTCTCTTCATTGTCAACCGTAATACCTATTTATAATATGTAAAGTTCTTTTAACTACACTAACCTGAATGAAAAGAGCTAATTAAATAAAGTTTGACTGATTAAGTGCTAAAGACGTATTAATTGATACTGAAGCAGTCTACAATTATGTTTTAATAGGGATGTTACTATGGCAGTTAAAAATCTTCCAGAGCAAGAGTGAACAAAGGAGGAGTCTGAGAAAATGTTTTAGCTGTTTTTGCCAAAAGAAGAATTTCCATCACATGCTTGAAAGCAAATCCATGATTAAATCAGGGACAAATAGAGATTTTTTTCAAAGACTGGTTGAAGTGGGGCAAGTCGTTCAGAGTCTTGATCGTATGCTAATCGTGGCCAAAATGTTAATTCTAAAGGTTACACCTAGCAATATTCAAATGTACCAACTACTAATTTTACACCACAAGCATGAGAGCAACAATTAAACCATTTCAATTCAACTTTTCTTATACACTATATATATGAAATAATATATAAAATTACATAATAAAACATATTTGAATGAAAAGAATCATTTTTGATCTCTTACCAACCTCATAAACTCATATTCCACATAATTACACTGCTAGAAGCTGCTAACAAGTAACCAGACGTGTACTCCACCAATCAGATAGCAGCAATCTGGTCAGACTGTAACTAATACAAACCTCAGAAGTTGGAAGATAAGACAGGAAGTATAAATATTATTACATATATATTTAAAAGGGAAAGCATGGCATCTTATGGTGATCAGGGTTTTAGTTCTTTATGTCCAGCTCTAGAAAGGAAGAGCGTTGAGGGGCTCAGACTGCTTAAGGAATGCTTAAGGGAGCGTTTGTTTTATCACACTGCCCCACCTTGTCACCAGACTGGCTGTTAAGTGATGAGAGGAGGACTATGCAGATAGATAGTGAACTTTGAACCAGGTTTGATAGCATTTATCTGCAGGCTTAGATGACTCAGACAAACACATGCTGATGGGAGACCGGCTTAGATGAGATAGACATGCTACAATAGGTGGGTCAATGATGCTAACCCTCCTGTTGTCACTCCCTCTCTCTCACACTCACACACACACAAACATTATCACCAACCATCTGCTTTAAATGCTGTGAAACGTCTTTTTAAGCTTCTGAAATAATCAGTCATGGTTCAACATGGAGCTGAATGGAGACACTCAACCTAGAAACAACAATTTTTCACCGTCTGTCACGCTCGATATCTTCATCAGTACATCCATCGAGGAATTTGCGCTGCTTTTTCGAGCATTAGCTGAACACAACTTCTTTTGTGACTTTGTGATTGATTCTAATGTTGCTCGCACATTTACCACCAGGGATTAAAGAAACTGTCAGCACAAAGTGAAAATATGTTTTTTTTGGGGGGGGGGGCACATTAAGGTATTCATGGGATTTTTTATTTATTTATTTTTTTTAACAAAAGCACCAAAGAAAGAAAAGGTAAAAAATAGGCAAAGGTTAACACTCTGTGCACAGTCTGATTTTGAACACATTTACAACATCTGAGAGGGAGTGTGTTCACAGCTACGAGGAGCATTCATGAATACTGATTTTACTCTTGTGTCAGTTTTCATTAGTTATTCCTGAAATGTGTTCATTATTCCCAATATGGCTGCGAATGTGTGACTCTTTGTGTGACTTCATTGAATATTTTTTGGTGTATTTAGGTTGAAAAGCATAAAGCATGTGATATAAATGTTTTTTCTAGGGGGAATTTTCACTTGCTTCACTTTTAGAAAACATTTCTGCCCCAAGAGAGTAGCGAGGGACACATAAAAGACAGAAAAGAAAAGAGACGTGGAGGCGAAAACAGAGGGAAGAGGGATCCAAACATTATTTAATAATCAGGGAGAAGAGCAAAGAAGGAGGCAGCAGCTGAAAATCCAAAAGAGAAACAGACATAGACAGGCATGCAGGAGGCTTCAGATTAGCTTTATTTAACAGAGGGAGAAACTGGCAGGTGAGACACGAAAGCAGAGTACATTGTGCATTAAAAAAATAAATTAAAAAGAAAAAGTTAATACAAAATAATAAAAAAAAAAATTGACAAAACAGGAAAGAACAAATTCAAGCTTTAAAGTATTGAAAAAACCCAGTTGTGTGAGACAATGATCTAAAGAGGAAAAAATTAAAAGAGTAACAGTGAGTTAAAGCAACGTGACAGAAAGCAGAGTTGCACACAGTGAAGAATTTAGTATTGCACTTGCTATTGAGTTTATGGTTAATATTTTACAAAGAGAATTAATTAACAGTGTGTGTTGGCAAAAGGAAAGCTTTCAGCCAGATTAATATGCTTCCACGCCATCGATCACTACGGAGTTACTGTATTTACACATGAGGGATTAGGTAGAAAAAGAGGCAAAAGTGACGTTTTCTTCATAATTTTAATCAAAATATGACATCATGAGCCAAAAAAGTATTCATTCTTAGCTACTATTTACAGAAATGACCTTTTAACAGTCTTTAGAATTATCCTTACTATGCTATTTTGACACCCTAAAACGTCAATTGCACCTCTTTTGCAACGTAGACTGCTAATACACTCACACACACACACGCACACACTGTCAGAGTCCACCAGAGAACCGGAGGTTGTGGTGTCTGGTGAGGGCCCGGTTGTGTGCGTAGTTATATGAGTGTGTGTCTCTATTGGTGTGACTGCGGGTGGGCACCCTGCTCTGTGTGGGCGGGTCTGCGTACATCTGCCCTGCCATCGCTCTGATGTTCTCAGTGTACGAGTTACTCTGAGAGCTGTGGGTGCGAGTGTGCGTGGGCTTGCAGCTGTGTGTGTTGCCCTGAGCGTCGACGAACGTGTGGCTGCGTGCGTTATCGAGCGGCGAGTGACCCTGCGTGTCTGCGGGCGTTCGGCTGCGTGTGTGTCCATATTCGTATCTATTCCTGTTTAAGTTTCCCTGTGTGTGTGAGTTTAAGCTGCTCAGTGTCTGGCTGTGAGAGAAGGGCCCATACTCATACCTCATGCCTGGCCTGTACACATCATTTTGTGTGTATCCCATGTCATCATGACTGTACTCAATATCAGCGTCCCGTTGCGCGAGGCCGAATGTGTACCCACTACATCTCCCCCTTTGGTTAAAACCATAGGTGTATCTGGTGTGCGTGTCCCCTGGCCTCTGTATGTAACGCTGCCTATGGCTGTGAGGCATCGGCTCGGATGCGCGCCTCCTCAGCGTCGGGAGGAGGGAGGAGGAGCGCTGAGGTGGAGGAGGCTGCTCCTGCTGGTGGCAGGCATCACCTGCTCGTACCTGATTGTTGGAGCCAGTTTGATGGTTGGGTTGAGGGGCGGCTGTGACATTTGCAGAGTTACTTGTGGCAGGATTGGCACTACTCATCTGTAAAAACAAGATAGAAAGTATGTATAATTTCAAAGAGTAGAAACCTAACTGCATTGGATATAAATTAGTGGATAGAGTAGCTTAACGGTTATTATTGTTGTATTTATTACAGCCACAGGTCTCAGAGGACTCCTGCAAAAACTGAGCTCTTACCTGCTTCTCCTAAAGAGTCAAATTAATGTTTTATGGTTAAATCTCCCACTCAAATTAGTTTTTCTCTAAGAAAATTGACAAAGAATATAGATTTTGCAAAAGCTATAAACTTAACACCCAAACAAATTACACAGCCTGACAGTCACTGTCACAAAGGGAGCTTTTATGCTGATGTTTTCATTAATTTTTATCTAACCGTGTTTACATTGTGGGAGGAAGAAACTGCATTAACAATCTTCACAACAATAGTGAGAGATGGGAGCTCTTTGAAAACTGCTTATCACTCTAAAATTGGTTAAACTATGTTTGTAAAGAAATTATGAAGAGCTTCAACCTGATTTCAACCCACATATAGGGCGACTGCCTCTGTACAGTTGAATGTCTTTTATGTAAACCTCAAATGATTTTAACAGGGGAGAGAAAGGATCCTAAAGCAGACGATATGTGTCATTGATTTTGCTGTCAGGACTGTGGGAGCTACTTATGAATAATCTTTGAATATATAAGGATGTGCAGAGGATTTCATAATGCATAAGCATTCCTAAATGTTTCATGTAACCAAATTCATCTCACCAAACTCTGGGAGTCTAAACAATTCTAACGTGTTGCCCCACATTCACCAAAACTTCAAAATCTAAGAGCTGTAGTAAATAACAGGCAAGGCATAAAGATTTGAACGTTTTTGTGTACATTAAGTGTAAAAAAAAGCCACAGTGGTGAGTTCAGTGCAAACAGATGCAGACTTCCTAATCTTTTCCAAGACGTTCCAAAATTAAGCCTGAGCACTACCATGACCTCAAACTGTCAGTCACTTCTGTTGATGTTGTCTTCCTAAACAGCAGTCTGGTTTCCACTGCAGATGGGTTGTAACCATCAAACAAAATGCAAAACATGTTGCAAAACACGCCCATAAAATGTTCCCTGCCTGGAATAATCATCTCAAAATTCCAATGACATTCCAAAAAATGTTTGCAGTATGTTAAGAATTGAGTAATAGAAATGATACCTGCTGTCTGGGGACTCGGAGCACTACAAGCTGGATGGTGCCTCTGGCGTTGCCCTCGGAAGACATAGAGTGCCTCAGCGTCTCCATGGCTGCATGGTTGGAGCGTCCGACCAGCGATTCGCCGTTTACCGCTATCAGCTGGTCATTTACACTCAAACGACCATCCTGTTGACAGAAGATGACATTAAATTATTATTACTATTTTAGCAGACAGTCCACCTAAACTCAGTTTAACTGATCTTCATTAGTAAGTATAAAACTGATGCAGCGTTTTCAAATAAAGGCCATATCGCTGTTTTGGCTTCATACTTCCTGTTCATTGTGTGGAAACCCAGCAGATTTTAATAGAGTCGTACAAGAAATGCAGCAATAACTGGTGTGAGGCATTTTAAAGATGTTCTCATTTGTTCGTGTCACTTATGCTAATGTCTCAAAAGTAATAAATTACATTAAAATGCTAGAGTGGAGAAAAGAAAGAGTACAGAGCACAAAGCTTAAATTATATAAAAGATGACACACAAAATTGGTGACCAATAAAGTTTTAAGAGAAGAGAAATTAGGAGAGGTGTGAAGAGTGTGTGTGTGTGTGTGTGTGTGTGTGTGTGTGTGTGTGTGTGTGTGTGTGAGAGAGAGAGACAGAGCGCGAGAGATAGATGACAGAGAGAGAGAGAAAATAGAGTAGAAAATGGAAAAGGGGGGAAGGCAAGAAAATTGTAGAGTTAGCAATCTACTGAGAGTGGGAGAGCCATGATAAATACATAGAGCAGCTAATGGAATAGCCTCCGTGGGCACTAAATCACTTCTAAGTGTTTTAAATAGCAGCCTCTTGTATAGAGGCAACACCGAATAGTGCCCTGGAGGGAGAGAAGGAGGGAGAGCGAGTGGACTAGTGAGACAGAGAGACAGAGAGAGAGAGAGAAAGAGAGAGAGAGAGAGTGGATCAAATAAGGAAAGCACTGGAGAGGGCAGAATGAAAAAAAGGACAATAAAGATGAAGACACTTTGAGACACACACTTGTGTGCAGAGTCATGAATGGTCCATTATAGTCAGCGCTGCCCTTTGACCCCATCTCATTAACAAGGCACCGTCTGGACTGACCTCGAATGGAGACTGGGATGGCACCACACACATGCACATGCACACACAAAGATTTTCTCAGCCATATCAAATCCAAGGATGTCATCAAAAATGGATGTTTATGCCAAAATCAGCGGGTCTCTGTGATATTCTCCATTAATTTCTTCATTCTCTATGGAAGCAGCAGCAGCACGCTGCATGTAAATTTAATTTGTTTTCTTTAGCGTGGTCTTTGAAGGGATCGTATGACAGGATCAGGGATAAAGTCAAAGAATTTTTTTTTTTAATATAATTGAGGCCCCGGGCCCTGACAGCAGCCAAAAAACTCTTTAATGGAAATAGGTTAGATCTCTCCATGACTCTTCCGCTTCTCCTCCCTTTTTTGCCTGCTGTGTGATTGTGTGTGTTCGTGTGCGTGTGTGTGTGTGTCAGTCAGACTCTGGGGACGCCCGGGTTCCCTTCTCTGCATCGGCCTGGCACTGCAAAGTCTCATCAGGCCCCTTAGCTGCTTTCCATTAGCATGCATCAACATCGAGTAGAAGACACACACACACACGCGCATACCCTGATGTCTTGTGTTCCTGCTGAGTGTCTCCACTTTTCAATTTTCTTTTTCTCCTCTTATTCCACATCTTTCCATCTGTCTATTGTTCGATACCGCTCGTTCATCCCTCTTATATTTCCTCCCTCCCTCGCTACTGTCTGCTGTCTCTCTCCCTTCATGTCTTCCTCCCTCTTATGTGGTATCTTGTCCCAGAAACCTGTTTCGCAGCCAGCCGTAGATCTTACTGGGCCATTCTGTCGGAGCTCTATCCGCATTGGCAGCTGTTGGGGGAGAAAAAAAAAACAAAAAAAACTTCTGAAGCCACTTTAGGGAGCCGCTGTCTGGCCGCCCTGATCCCAGACCAGCAGTTTATCTACAACGCCACACTCGCCTCTGTGCCTCCTCGCTGTGCAGTTGCAGATCTGGGAGCAGCGACAAGGGACACAAGGAGTTCTGACGTGTGAGAGCGGGGCCAGAAATTGAGGCCAAGTGGAGGAATCTCCAAAGTGCTGAAACGGGATGTTTTTTTTTTCCTGATGCACTCACAACTTGAAGTGAGTGCTGAGTGATATAGATAAGACGGCTGGGGCACTGATGTGACGAGGCCACTTGAAGTCAACGGGAGTCAAAGGGCTAGCAGAGGGAGGGGCTGCGGCCTCGGAGAAAGACAGGAAATGAGACAAAGGGAGCAAAGGAAGAGGGCAAGGGAGGAAACAACAGAGGAAGACATCAGAAAGAAGAGGTGCGGAGCTATCTCTGAGTAAAAGAGAAGAAGAGTGTGGACAATCAAAGAAAACAAAAACCAGAAACAGAGAAACCACAGGAAAGAAAAAAACACTTCTCGGTTCAAGAGGTGGTCCTAGATAAAACTATGATTCAACTGATCAGTTCAAGCTGTGAGAAACACACAGCTGAATAAAGAAAGCAGTGTGGCTCTCAAAGTGTTCCTTCTTATTTCTAATCTTTGATGTATTTTTAAAGCGCTCTTTACTGCACCAAAAGGGTTCTGTGAGGGTAAAAGCTTAATGAAGCATTTTGGGACTACACAGAAAAACCTTTATATTAAAATGCAGGAATGACAGGTTTCATACATCATGTTCACATTTTCAAAGCATCTACCTGCAAGAGTTTACTTTTTGTTTTTATCTGTCTGCATCTCTGCATCACTTAACCTCACAAAAATAATACTGTATTACCAAGTAAAGGAAAATTCTGTTTTATTACAATTCTGTCCTTACAACTTCATTTAAGTATTGGAACATATACCAAGGAATCATCTATACTGTTATTTAGAATTTACCTAAATATGCCTGGTTATATCTGTGAGCTGCCACTTGTTTTTTGTTTTTTTTACACATGCTGAAGAAGACTGGGAGCTGAAACGCGTAGGCTCTGAGCCCATTTCTTAAAGGCTTTTTAATTTTTGCAAAGCAGTGTGCCTTGGTATTTTTTGGTTATGACTTATTGATCACAAAGCAGAGTATGCGCCTCTCTCTCTCTTTTTGATCTCATGATATGTTCTTGGATCCAAAGAGCACTGGTGGTTTTGATACCTGCATTTGTGAAACAGCACTCCTCAGCCGATCTGCTGGCATTTTCTCTCTTTATAAACCAAAAGCTAAGACAGATTATATAAACCACTTTATTTGGACGTAAAACTGAAAGTGTGAGCACCTAAAATGTTAATGCAAAATTACACAGGAAAAATGTGCACACAACTCATTTAAATATGTGAGGTCAAAGTTGAAGCTAGAAGTCAGTTTCATTTGCTGAAAGATTAGCTATGATGTGATGATTTGTAGTATGGACGAGGACACAGAAGGCCTCCAAAATGGCTTCTGAGGGCAGATGTAGCTTCTTTACCTTATAAGCAGCCCCTCCATGGATGATGGACTTGATGAAGATGCCCAGGTCTTCTCCCGTCTCCCTGGACTTGTTGCCCTTCAGGCTGACCCCAAGGCCGGCTGAGCCACTTTCATTGAGGGGGACCTCGTACATTAGCTGCTCCCTGCCGTCCTCCATCACCTTACCGCTGGCTTCCTCACCTTTCTAAAATACGGGGGCAAAAAAATAAAGGGAGGAGACGGAATTTAAACGAATATTTAAGACATTTACCAGAGTTCAGATTCTTTCTTGACGTGATGTAAAAGCTGCTATTCTAGACAGGACATACACCTAATACCTACTTTACATAATAACCGCTGTGTATGATTGCAGACGATTGAGGTAGGAGCACCATATCTAATGCACTGACTGATATTGCATGCTCCTACACCACACTGATTATACTCAATACCAAAAGCTGGGGGGAAAAAAAGGGATCGAGGAGGAAGAGAGAGAGACAGATTAAAGAGTCAGAGGAAAGAAGGCTGCGGGGGAAGAAAAAAAAAAGAAAGATGGTAAGAAAGAGGGAGAAGGAGAAAAAGGAGCAGGTGTTGTGTACTGGAAAGAGAGATGAAGGTGTAGTGAGGAAAAGGAAGAAAGCTACTGTAGAGAGGTTATTCCATTTCGAGATGAAAGGCGCAGACGGAGTGTGAGCCATTTCTAAAGGAAACATAATAACCTTTTCATACCTCCTCCTGGAGCACAGTGGGGGAGGAAGGGAGGGGAGAAAAGAAGAGGAGGAGGGAGAGGGGGAAGAGAGGATGGAGGCGCAGAGGAGCATTTAAAAGTAATAACCCATCCCTGAAGTATACCCGCTTCTCTCGTTCACAACCCTCCCCCCTTCTCACTCTTTACATTTCATCCTCTTCCCTCCTAATCTCTCCGTGTTACTGTACATCTCTCCCTCCTCCTCCTCCTTTCTCTTCCTTCTCCCCTGACTCCTGTTCCATCTCTACTTTCTACAGGTCTCTCCCTGTATCTTTCGCCCACCCCTTCCGCTCACCCACTTCTATTTAATGTGAAGAAAATGACCGTGGCGGCGGCGGCAACGGCGGCATTGCTCCAAAAAATGAGATGGCGGGGAAGTGGATGAGAAGAGACGGAAGAGAGAAAGGCAACAAAAGAGAAAAAAGGAAAATGTCTGTTAATACAGGATGGCAAAAATGGAGAGCAGGGGAAAAAATAAAAGCCAGGTTCAGTCACCCGGGGGATAATAAGAGGGCCTGCGGAGGGGAGGCACCCCAATACCACTTCACCCCTGAGCCTTCTTTTCCTTTACAGAGGAGAGATGAGAGGTGAAGAGGATGTGTTTACATGCATGTCTTCACACATCTTTTTATTTTCTGCTTTAACTGAGACTGAAAGTAGTTCAGAGTTTTATCCGAGGGTAGATGATGAAGAAATGTGATGGGGTTAAGACAGACAAGCGTCACTCTGACTCTGTCAAAGTGAATTTTGGAGGGATGTGCATATACATTATAGCAGCCACACCAGTCGTCACAGCTTTAAAGATCTGAGTGCTCCTGCCGGGATTGCTAGAGCCTTACATCAGGCACCTCGCCCGCCACTGAATCAGGAATCCATGTTCACATTTCCTCTCCCATCATGGCACAAGGGCGAAGGATGTGGGAGTCAAATGTGTCCCCAAGTAGCATTTTGAAACATTCTCCACCACCTCGCTATTACAGTGCTGGATCCAGCCCCTAAATCCTCTGTCAGCACCACTCTGTGCTTCTTCTACCAGGTGCTTAATTAAAACAACAGCCCATTAAAGCCTTCAGGCCAGGAGAGGGGAAAAAAAGGGTGAGTCAGGGCTCTCAACACAGCAAAAGTAAAGATATTCCTGAAGTACTTTAACACTAATCAGACACTTCGTATTTAGTCAGTTTAGGTCTTAAATAGGTGACAGCTGAGTGGCTGATTATTAGAGCCTGACAGATCCTGGAACCAGTGCCAGTACTAAAGACTTACTTTAAGAAAAATGGTTGAAATGGCTGTTTTCTGATCTTCCACAGCTATAGATGAGGTTTGGTCAAGAGTCAAAAATGGTTTGAAAAAATTTGTCATGTCATCAAATATCAAAATCAAGGATAAAAAGACACTAACCATGATTGTTAGAAGGTAAGAGGAAACAAAACGTATTTTAAACATTATACTCAAGCATTTTAAATGCTGCTGGTAACTGTTTTCCCAGATGTGTAAGCAAAGTATATGCAAATTGCAGGTTTGTTGTAAATCCAGTAAATCCAACAGGAAGCGCACAATTTGCTGTTACATGTGGGATTTTTCGATGACTCCTGAACAAAAGTTCTGAACACCTTCCTTTTGTATTGCTGCAGACCAACAGACTTTACTGGCCTGTTTGATGTATTGTGTCTTTATATATGCTATGTACCCAGGATGTTCAGGTGGTGCACATCATATGATAACAGCAAGCAAAATCTCTCCTTCAAAAGTCACGGAATCTATTTTCTACTTCAGTTTAATAAGAGACTTTTCAGTCGGGGGTTATTTTTATCAAAAAGGCATTTCAGAGAGCTGTTACTCAATACCAGTGGAATTACAAAGACAATCCGCTACTTCCTGCTTGAAAGACACTTGAGGAGACTTGAGTGGCAACCTGGGAGGTTCTAAATACCTCTGTGATCTTACTGAAGTAACACACGAGGTGAAGGTGGTCACATCAGAGCACAGCGGGCTCAGCAACGATATCAAGTTATTTGAAAGTCATTAAAATGTGAAGTCACACAAATGTTTATTTATTGTAGCTCACCACTGATTTAAATCTATTTACACGACTGACTGACTCTCAGTGGTGGTCCGAAAGCTGGCACACACACTCACACACTCCAATATCCCCATTTATCCTTTCCTTGGGGGCAGATTGGGTCCCCAGGGTGTCGGAGACCCCTTGGCTCCACTCGGCGACCCCCTCCCACCCCACTGTTAGCCCTCAGCGATGGCTCTTTAACAAGCTTTTAGCCAGGATAGAGACCACCCTCTTTAACACCCAAATGAGGAGACAAAAATGAGCTTTTTCTTTCCCCTGGGTGGGTGGTTGAAGAGAGGGGGTTGACACACAGTGATTACACAGGGAGCCTTTTGTTGCTGAGGATTTCTAAATGGGGGGTTTCAAAGCGGTGGGATTAGCGGTGAGAGCGACATTCAATTAAGATGAGATCTCGCCACGCTCGACGGCGACGATGGAGCTGCCAATTAATCGCCTTAATGTCTGCCTCTTCTCCGTTTTACACCTTTACCTCACAATGAGGAGAGAGGGAAGTAAAATAACTGATTGAGGGATAATTTTGGTGTGTGTGTGCGGGAGAGGGAAGGAGGACACTGAAAAAGAAAGAAGCGAAAGAAGTGCTCGAGCTGGAAGACAGACGACAGGAAGAGAGGGACAGACTTGCAGTGTGGATGGACAAATAGAAAGAGGACAAAGAGGACACGCTGACAGAGGAGACAACACAGCAAAGTCACTTTTCTGCCTGACGACCCCTTTTCCTGTGAACTGAACTAGGATTGCTGGCAACTGAGGGTCAACCATGTGCAGAGTGACCCCTCCATCCTGTCCTTGGCAAACTCATAATTCTACTACAGACACACGCTCGCCACTCACTTGAGCAAAAACATACATGTATCATCACAAAGCATCTCTCTAATCACCGCCCTGAAACAAAGCAAGGCCCCATAAAATAATGAGAGCCCTAAGTGGAAAAGCTGAAACGCTGACAGGAATGAAACTGTGATTAGAAGTTATTATTCTTTAATTACTTAGAGTGTGTGTGAGAGTACAGGAGATGGGATAGAAAGTCACTGTCCTTTTGTATCCTAATAATGAGGCTAATTCACAGGCTTTCTTGTTATTCTTTTGACTGAAAGGCACCACTATGCTTCCTGGCTCCGCCGAGTGCTTTCACAGAGCCACACGCTGCTCATGAAACATCAATACTCACTATTGAAACTAATCAATCAGCAGTTCGGCTAGTTCCTCTAAAAGTCGACTTTACTTCAACAAAAGGAGATTTAAAAAAAAAAAAAAAAAAAGGTTATATGAATGCTGGTGCAGAGAATATAAATCTTGTAGTTTGGCAGCTGTGTGGTGCAGTAAATAGAGAAATGAGCCTTTTAACCAGATGACCTGGACTCAAACCGCTGTGTCAGCAGTGTACGCCCAACCATCTCCGGTCCTGCTGTTATTTAGCTCATCTGACCTCTGACCTCTCTGTGTCTCTCAGTCAAGTATTAGTATTACTTCACACCATCATCAGCATGTTAACAATCATTATGAGCATGCTGCTGTACTAATGTTACCATGTAGCTTGAAGGAAGTGCTGTTTCCAAGCATTGCATTAATATCATAATATGAACCAACTTTCACTTGGTATTTTCAATTGAAAAAGTGGCTTATGACGTATTTATCTGCTCAGTGGTGTCAGGTCGTGTGCTGTCAGGATTAACTGCAGTGGACATTCTCTGAACGTGTAAGTGCATGACACAAAATTATGGTTATAAAGCTGGCTGATTATAATGACAATGATTACCCTACTCTTACATGATGAGACGCTTTGAAGAAGCACACAGCTCCTAATTAACAACTGCTGTAGCCTTTAATGGAGAAGAAAGCTTAAACCTGTTGAGCACTTCACGCTCACTAACTTTACATGCTCACAAGATACTGGGTTAGTGGGAGAAATGGTTGAAGACAGGAAAGTGGTCAGTGTAAAACCCCTGTTTACATGCAACTCGTCAGTAATGAGATTTCTCCCCTTCCCACTACCATATTTTTAAGCCATGGTTGCTGTCATACTTTGGATGTAATAGTGCAGCCTGCAAGGTTTCTTTTTTATTATTCTGTCAGAGTAACAGCGCTGTGAGAGAACAGGCTCAGTAGTGGGAGCACAGTTTTTCCTTACAGTGCAATTGTGTCTAAATTTTACAAATAGTCTGCTGTTAAATTTTAGATTTAATCTATTTGGACACAAGTTCACTGTTTTGAGTCATGATTTTCCCCTTCATCCAACTGTACGGCTGCAAAAGCTACACTTACCCTGTCTGAAGTCTTTGTCATGCACATACCCACATGTAAAAGTCCTGACCAAGAAATAAGATTTATCCTGCCAGAATAAACTTTTCTGGTAATCCTTGAAGCCATTTCTGTTTTTTCAGATTGCAGACTAAGCAGGTTAGTTAAGTGCATGTAAATAAATGTTTCGTAGGTGGTCTGTGGGTCAAAATACTCAGACAGGTGTCATGCAGGAGAGGCTTTTTCAGGATTAAACCACACAGCAAAGGGAGGGGGGTCTTTACTACTGCACCACCTGCAGGCATAGTCAGGGATAAAGAACATTTCAACAGGTAAACAAACAGTCCTAAAAAGGAATTATCTCTCTCATCTGCTTTAGTTGTTTTATTAAATCAACCAATCATTATATTCTAAATGCTTTCAGATTGATCAAAATGTTCCAGCAGAAGACCTAAATAAGACTCTGATATATGTAATAAACTAATACTGCAGATAAATGATCCACAGCAGCAACAGTGAGGTTAGCCAAGGAAAACTTACATTGTAATTGAGCCTATTAATCTCAGCAGCTACTTAATGTAAAACTACTGATTTGCATCTTTTTTTTTCTTTTTTTTAACAAATATGACCATAGTTCCGTAAATACATGAGGTATTACAGCCTATAAAACACTAATAAATATTCAGGGGCTCTCACACTAAGCCAGACATGCAGACAGACATCTACACACAAACATTTTAGTACGACAGCAGAAGCAGATGGCTGTCTCCATCATCATTATGTTCCAGGACCGAATCATTGTGAGCCGCTCCTTGCTAGTGCTTTACATAGATTTCCACTAAATTTACCTCTTGAGAGCAGCTGAGAGACTCGACCAATTAAAGAGAAGGGGAACGAAAAAAGGGAGGAAAGTGTTCTTTTTTGGTAAGTATTTTGGAGGATGTGGATTGCAGAAAGTTGGGATAGTGTTTGTGTTTACTGTAGACTGGGAAGCAGTTAGAGTATCTCATAGCACTTTATGCTAAGTACAGTATGTGCTTGTGTGTGTTTGCATGTCATTATTCAGCTGTTTTTAATGATGAACTTTTTCTCTATGGCGGTTATTGCATCTGTGGATTTATGTTTAAGGGCTGGCATATCTAAAATCAATGACACAGACTTCCTTGAGTGCATGAGTGTGGTGTTATATGTGCATCTGTAAATAAGCGAGAGTGTGTGTGTGCGTGTGTGTGTGTGTGTTTGTGTGCTTGCTTAGAGGACATCAAACCGGCTTTGAGGTGGAGGACTGTGCTGGAGATAAGAACCAGGTCTCACGGGGGCACCAGCTACTTCAACAGCCTTGATAGAGACAGGAGTGAAGGCTCTCTCTCATTCTGCCTTTACCCCCCCCCCCCCCCCATCGCTTTAAGTCTCTCTCTAATGCACAAATACAAGCAACTGTTAGATGAAGACTGTAGAGGCTCTTCAAAGTGCACTTGTTATGCCAAGACTGCTGGGCCATTAATGAGGGCAAACTATTTTCGGAAGCAGTAACTTGGCTGTTTAAAGCTCGTGTGATGCTTTAGTCGGTGCACACGTGTATGCATGTGTGTGAGCACTCGTGTTCAAGTTTTTATCAAGAGCTGGGGTGTTTAAGAGTTTTTGTACTTGTATGTGTGTGTGAAGCCACTCTAGGTGTGAATATGCATCAGTCACTACAAAGCCCTGCGTGTATTTCTCGCAGCTCTTTGAAGTAACGGAGAGGGAATAATCAGAATAACCACAGAGGACAGAGGGGAGAGAACAGAAGCGCACGGGCAAAAAAATAAACATCATTTACAGAGAGCGGGTGACTTTCAAGGAGCCACCTGGCTGTGTGTATGTATGTTTAAAAGGGTGTGTTTATTGATAAAATGTCCCCTGTGAGGCGCAGTAAAACTGTGTCGGCTCCGCAGCCTCGATGGCGACCTATGACCCCGTCGGCCGCTGCAGGTAAACGGTCACTTAACACCCGCAGCATGTCGATATGCGCTGACATGCTCACGCGTTTCCTGCGGGGCCACTGCGGCTCGTGTGTGTGACTTCCTCTGGCATCGCTGTGTCAACAAACCAGAGGGGGAAAAGGAAGGCGGGAGCGTGCGCTGGGTGTGTGTCCGTGTGGGGTGTTTATGGGCCAAAAGGGCATCGACAGAAAAGGGGTTTGTTCTACACGAGACTAAAATGAAACTGACACAATGTGCAGGAAATGTTTTTTTTTAAAAGTGGTGTGAAGAGGAGGCACAAGAGAGGAGGAAAAAAAAGAGCAAAAATGAAGACCACCTGAGGAGACAAGTGATAAATAGAAGTAAGAAAAAAATGCCTGAAAAACCAAAGAAGAAGAGAGAAAGGACACTGTGTGAGGACACGTATGCTGTGTTTTTGTGTATTCATGCTTTCTTACCAGTTCCCTAGGCAGGAAGATGTCCTCCTGCCGAGCCACCACCACACACACACTCTCTCCCTGCTTGGTGCTGCGCAGCATGGCCACGAGTTCCTCCTGGCTACGGCCTGTCATGTCTACCCCGTTCACCTACACACACACACACACACACACACACAGACACAGACACAGACACAGACACACAGACACACACACACACACACACACACACACACACACACAGGAGTAGATTAAAGAGAAGTGTATTATCCACTGGCAATGCTCCACTAACACGTATCGAACTACATGAGCAGGGGATCAGATGTAGACGCTTGGGGTTGATTCACCCAAATTACCAAAAAAAATTGGCATTTTCTGACTAACCTCTGGTGACTGTTTTCGTTTTATTTGTCTACATTTTGCAATTCATCGCTTTCTACCTCCACCATTATCTTGATAGGGACCATTTCTCAGGTAGAAAATAGTTTCACTGAAAACTCCACCATAATACAGTGGTATTATGGTGGAGGCAGAAATCTTTGAGCTCTCTTATATCTTGGTAAAACAAAAACTACCTGGATGGTTATATAATACTACAAATAAGACAGGGATCAAAATCACAGTCAGATGCAGAAAGATCTTTGTCTAGAACAGAATTGGAAACAATATAAAAGATATCAAAGTCATCCTAAATTTGACTGTATGTGGACATGTTCTCAGTTTAACCAGCAGGGGCACCATAGAGCTTAATTTGTTCCACTAATGATGATGTTCCTGTTACTGCTACTGTTGAGACTGTTGGTTTTCTACTCTGCGGGAGATTCACAGGATGAGATCTGTCTTACCTCCAGGATGCGGTCTCCAGGCTGCAGGCGGCCATCTTTGACGGCTGCACCGCGCTGCAGGATGTTCTTCACCAGGATTGGTCCTGGCCCGTGGACCGAGGAGTCCCGGGTTACCACGGTGAAGCCCAGACCTTCTGTGCCTGTAAGACAGAAAGCAGCCTGCGTCACGGTGCGCATTAGGGACATCAATCCCCCTGCAGACGAGACTTAATTATGAATTTTATGACTTTTTAATTTCCTTTTAATTGAATTTCCCCACTCATCTCCCTATTCTGTCACTTTTCTCCTTTCTTTCTCCTTCTTCACTCACCACAGACTTTTCCCTCTCTACTCCTCTTGAGTCCTGCTGAACCAAATCGCCAGTTTTAGCATCTTCCTCCACATTAACTACTGTTTAAGTGCCTTTTTTCCCTTTGGGGGTTTGTTGCTTGGCTCAGCCTCAGATCCGCCGGGAGAAGGCTTCTCTCCTAGCCGGATTAGACAGACTCTGCCTTTAATTTCACGTGTGAGCAGGCCGAACGGTGGCTGATGAAGGGAGGTAGAGGGAAAAGATGGGAGGAAGGTGGGGATGGAGGGAAGAAAGAGAAAGAGGAACCTGAAAGATATAATTCCCTTCTCAAGCTTCCCTCCCTGGGGAATCAACGTGATTTCCACAAATATTTTCCTTGTGCGTGTGAGCCTGTGTTTATCTGTGTGTATACATTTACAAGTGTGTGTTTGTGTGTGTGTGTAAGTTTGTGTGTGTGTGTGTGTGTGTGTGTGTGTGTGTGTGTGTGTATCTGAGGCCACACACATACATGAGCCATCAACCCCCAGAGCCTCCACCCTCTCCCTCTTTCACGGCCTCACAAGCCCCAAGCCATGAGTGAAATGTGCCACGCTCTGTGTGTGTGTGCTTGTGTGTGTGCATGGAGAGCAAAGCCGGCGTGGCATACTAAAGGCGGTGAGCGATGCTATCTGGTCTCTAAGCTAAGCCTCTGCCTGCCCTACATTAGCGCCTAAACCTCACCGCCTGTCAATCACGGAGAGAAAGAGCTTGTTGCCAAGGGAGAAGGTGTTAGAAACCCCATAATATCCTCTGCTCTGATCTTGCATCAGGTGAAAGGGATAGAGGGAGATGGGGGGTAAAGAAAATCAAACAAAAGAAGGATGGAGGGAAAAGTAGAAGAAAATGGGAGGGATGAAAAGGTGCTGGGAAAAGAAAGCAACTAACAATAAAACAGTTGTGAATAGGGCTTTGAGCTGGAGCTCAAGAGTGTGGAGCCCAATTTCTTCTATCCTTTAATCTGGATATCTTTTTTGTTTTCTCTGGGTACCTGTAGTGTGTGTGTTTGTGTGTAGCCCAATTACAGCTATCCTTTCAATGCCCCATAACACTATAGGTTGCTAGAACAGAGCCTATTCACACTTCTAAGAACCTATTCCCGTACTATCAACACATCAGCGCTCTAGCAGTGATGTGTTTTAAGAGAGAGAAGAGATAAATCTGTTTGGCAGCCACACTGATTCAGTCTGGGTTCAAATCTAAAAGCAAAACAACCAGACTGTATGTAAGGTTATGTAAGATAACATCTTCACAGTAAAAAGTTAGTTTCAGTATAAACAATCATCTTTTAGTGGTCCATAGAGGGAAACATCTGACTTAAATAAATCAAATTAATTAATTTAATGTCAATGTGCTGGTGGGAAAATACAACATCCAGCATTTACAAGTTAGCTGTGTTCACCAGTTATTACATCAGATTAACATCTTGCCAGATAAGACCTATATGGATTTCCTGCACCATGTGGATTATCTCTTGATTCTTGCCACCATTCCTTTTCATCATTTACGCGGATAGTGCAAATGCATATTGTAGTTTTTACTACATAAACATTGTTTTGTGGAAATTTAGAAAATCAAAGGTCAAAAAAATACCTAACTTTTAAATCCTCATCAATCTCATCCACCACCCAAGCAATAGGAAAACATTTAGACACATGAAAACAGTTCAAATGTGTGAATCAATGATAAACAGCTATACATCATTATTAATTTAAAGCTATATTCCAATGTTTTAATATTGCTTTTATAAATGTGTGGGAATTCAAGGGACAAGCATATCTTGACTTTTAGATTATTATGAGTGAAGGTCTAAAAAGAGTCTTTGATGTGTAAAAATCTCTCTTCAACTTTCACCCACTGTTGGCTGACTGTTGTAATTGGAAACTAAATGAGTATTCAGCTGAATATTTACCTTTCTTTAGATCAATTTTTATCCTTTTGCCACCCTTCTTGCTGGTGAGGTTGGCCAGGCCAGGTACAACAGGGCTCTTACTGGTCAGTGGGCTCTGGCTTCGGGTCCTAGGTGTTGGGGAGGAGTTTGTTGCCATGGCAGGAGGTGTGGGAGAGACTCTCTCCAAGGAGCCATACCCAGGCTGGGGCTCCGCTGGTGGTGGGTTAAAAGCAGCTGGCTCTGGGGTCTTGGCACGCGTGTCTGGTCGTCTCACTTCTAGTCTGGCGTTTGATTTGGAGTCTTGTCTGAGTTGTTCTGGCTGATTGGACTGGTCGGTTTTAGCACGGACCACCATTGGACTCTTTGCTTTCAACACGGGCTCTTTACCGTTGCCAGTGAAAAGCTGACCTATCAGGCTCTTCTCGTAGCGTGGCTTGTTGGCAACAGGGACAACCTCAAGATGCACAGAAGGAGAGGACATGGCCTGCCGGAACACCTCCTGTGACCTAGAGGAAGAGGAGCAATGGGGTTTAGCAGCATAATACGGTTTATGAGAAGACCAGAAATTAGCAATATACACATTCTGGGCTTTAAATGTATGTCCCTTTTATGTGAAGCACTTGGTGTATGCAATTTCATTTGTTGGAAAGCACTTGCTGCATTAATTGTAGATGTGTGTTGGAAGTAAATGAAAAGCCATCTTAACTGGAGCCATCACCACACCAACCAGTTCACCAGTTTCTGAAACACTAAGAAACTGTAAAACAGCAAGACACCACAAGAGAAACACGGAGGGGAAAAGTTGCTAAAAAAAAGAGAATGAAGATGGTGGCTGAGGCTTGGGTGTCTTTAATGGAGCTGTATTTCAATTTGGATCAAGCACATAGTGACTCTTCCAGCTGGTTTGGGACACTCTGGTCCCTATCAGATGTGGGAGACCTTACAGCAGGCTCCTATTGCAGCTTTAATAGACTATTATCAGCACAACGTCCACATAACACGACACAGCGGGACGCAGTTAAATGGACCCATTCAGCTCTGCCACACAGAGAGGATGCAGAAAATAGAGAAAGAACAGGGACAGGAGGCTGTAGGTGTGTGTGTGCTGGAGAGAGGAAAGAATTAGGAGGAAAAAGAGAGGGAGACACACACAGAGAGAGAGAGAGAGACGTGCACTCTTTTGTGAGAGAAGATGTGGTGAGATAACGCAGGCAGGGAATGAGGGGGATTTGTCTTTGGCTGATAGAGGATGCAAACTGAGTGACAAGTGAGGTATCTTGCTGCAGTGGTGGTGGGTGAGTGGGAGTATACACACACACACACACACACACATGCATAGACACAAAAACAAAGGAGACTTTATTTTTCAGTTTTTTGGAGCTTTTGTTTTAGTTCCTCATCACATCCCGACAGACGCATAAAGAAATGAAGACGCTCTTCTCCGGTGTTGGGTTCCAATAGCTGGTTCTGTTTTGATTTTCGGCGGCTAACAAATCTCTTATCGCATCTTTTATCTCATCACTTTTTATATTGTTTGTATGCATTAGCAAAAGACCAGAGTTGCTGGTGCTGCTGGCTGCCACTTTTATCAGTTGAAATGATACACATCACCACTGACAGATAATATTGTTAACTTGCAATTAAGGAACTTGCTGAAATGTCAAAATGAAGCTCTGCCATTGTTTGGTTACTAAGCTTTCTTCAAATCTAGTGTCTGAAAAGAAGAACCACTGTTGTCTAACATCACTTTATCACCATGAGTGGACTGTGTTTTTCTAGTTTCTAAAACAAACAAACAGTCTTATCTGATGGATATTTCAGGAAAATCTCCCAATTAAACATTAATGCATGCAGTAAAACATCAATATTTTATCATACTTAATAGTCCGGATAATAGGGCCATGAAAGTAACTAGGCTACCCGTTATTTCCACTGACTACCTTTACCAGAGCTTTATCTATACAAATGCTGAATTGAGTCAGACAACACCAGATGTCTGACACGGTATCGCCTGCAACTGGGTCAAAGGTCATCGATGTGGAGTCTATGTATGGGCAGATATGAGTCAAAAGTATTTGAATCATCTCATATTTTAATATGAATTGCCCAACTTGAATAATTGCTTTGAAACAACTGGCGGATTAGACCAATGGGCAACCCATGAGGATTCTCACATGATCTTGTGAATCCACCTGCTTGGAAAGGTGAGACAGTGATAGACAGGTTCATCCAATCACCTGCCAATGTTTTTTTTCTGCTGCCCTTTTCTAAACAGTTTCCAGGGACGACTTCTCAGAAGAAAAGTTACTTTGACTTTTGTGCATGATCCATCGCCATGGTAACATTATGGCATGAGTGGCATTCTCTTAGTACTAGTATATCATAAATGCATTGGGTTAAGTTTTGAAGTTGTGCTAAAATTCCCTTCATGAGTATCTGAGCACATCATCAGTTTTCAGCATGCTGAAGTGACACCAGAGGCTTGATTCACAGGTTTGTATAAATGTAGAATATAAATAAATCTGTGAATCTGCACTCAAAATGGGCTGACTTCTTTGCAGTTTATCTTTCACACCAAGTCATTACTATGTCTTACTGTCTTTAGGCCGTTGCCAGCTCTCACCTGCTGCTGTTTCCTGCTGTGTGTGGGTGAGTGGGTGAGTGGGGGTGCTCAAGTCTTTGTTAAACAGACTCAAATTGTAATACGCCGAGGGTAGCCTGATGCAAGATCTGTATTCTTAGAGAACATCATTTCTCCAAGGGGAGTATCAGTGAGAGAACAGAAACTAACTACCTATCACCCTTTTCTGTGTTGGACCACAGTCAAGCAGTGAATCATTCATCAGGAACAGTCCTAATTGTGTTTTAAACTAGAGCGGCAACGATTAGTCGATTCATTGATTAGATGATGAACAGAACAGAAAATGTATTAGAAACTATGCTTACAATTACTTTAGTAGTTGTTTTAAGTAAAAATGCCAAACATCTGGTGAATGTAAAGCTCTGTATATAGCATAGTTAGTGTCAGTGTCTGTCATCAGACTTATGATGCTACCAGAACACCATTTGATGCAGCTGAAAGCCACTCAGTGTTTCTGCCTTGTTTATAAAGACCTCACTGGAACTTTTAAATAGTTTAGAGCTGCAACAAGTACTTGATTCATTTTAATAATCAATCTATAGGAAATCATTTGCCAACTATTTTGATAATCAATTAATCATTTTAAGTCTATGAGTTTGAACTCAAATATGAATATTTTCTTGTTTCTTTAGTCTCCTATATCTTTATTTTTCACCGTTTTCTGACATTTTAAAGACCAAACTACTAATCGATCAATCGAGAAAACAACTGATTGATTAATTTATGAAAATAAGTTGCAGCCTCATTGAGTAAATGTGTGATTTAATGCTGGCCATACCAGTCTCTTTAAATCTTTATGTTTCGCTATTAAATCCATGAAAGTTATTTACATGCGTAAACAGACACACCTTCCTGCTCATCCAGGCCTCAGAGTACTTACTGTGCAAATGTCTTGTCCAGGAGTGTTGTGTCGTTGATTTTGACGATACACTCGTCCTGCTGGAAGAGATTCTCTCTCTTGGAGCGACTGTTTTCCTCAATGCCTTTAATGAGGAGGCCCAGCGTCCTTGCGAGGAGGTAAATGTACATATGATTACATGCCAGCACTTGAATTTTTTTATGCATTTCTATGAGTCAATATTTCCACATCTACATTTCTATAAGAATGTCTCGATTGATTACAAGTGGGTTTGGGGGGGGGGGGGATAGTGTGTGTATCTGTGTGTATGCTTACCGTCCACTAAGAGAGGAGCAGTAGGGGACAACATGGATACCCAGAGGCCCCCGGTTGCATTGAAATTCCACTGTCCTTGTGTGGGTGCTGCCAACAAAATACAATCATAAACACACAGATACTGTCATACAAAGCTTTACTCACACACTACCAACCTTTCTATGTGCAAGCGCTTCAAAATCAATTTGCATTTTCCTCCAGGCTACACAGATAGGGATACAAATTAGCTTACAGGTTGTCCTGCCAAACATCAGAAAAATGTGAGTGTGCGTATCTCTCTGTGTGTGACTGGGACGCAGGTGGCTACTTCACCCTTTATCTACCTGCTTCTCAAATTACCCAATCTAGCCGGTGGACAAAAAAAAAAAAAAGAAGAAGAAGAGAGTGTGAGATAAAAGAGAAAGGCAGATAGAGATGAAACAGAACAAGCTTCTCTAATAATCTCTGCGGAGGCCTGAACTCTGGCTTTTAACAGCACATAAACAAGGACAACACAACTAGAGATAAAGAGGAAGAGGGACTGCTTTTGATATTGGATAGTTAAGAGAGGGGACCAGCATGATGGAGGCGTGGTAGAAAAAGAACACAGGAGACCACCATCATCATTTGTTAATACTACAGATCGTTTCTGTTATCATTAAAGTTATATACTAGTACATAGTGCGTGTGTTCTCTAAGTTTTAAGCACGAGTGAATAATACATTACTTTAATTTAGTTGGTGCTTTTGTCCAGAGTTACTTACAATAAATACATTCAACCACCATGGCAACAAGAGCTAAAACTCCAGTGACACTACCTACAGGGCTGATGGCCATGTGTCACTGTGAAGGCTTCGTTGTGGGTTCAGCAGACTTGATCTACATGTGAACCAGCCACTTCATCTTTACAGAGATCCATTTTTAAAAATTGGCCTCTAAAAAATGTTTCTCACTCTTGCATTTTCAGATCCTGTGTAAGACATTCTTTCAGCCTCTGAATTGAATGAAAAGAGTCACACAAAAAAAAGCAATCTCAGACAGAGGTAAAAAAATGTGAAGGTATTTTTTCTCCAGAGCTTGCCACCATAGCTTTGAGAAAAGCTACAATGCAAGAAGAGAAAGATGTGATGAGGTGTCTCATTGGGGTTAAAAACAAGGAAGCAAGTCTAAGAACAAAAGGACTCAAGTTCAGGGTTTATGTGCTATGTAAAGGGCAGACTACACGAGCCCAAGGACTAGCTGGGATCATTATAACGCACTCTTCTGTCACTGTCACCCGCTTCTCGTTAACCTCTGCCAGGGTCACACATGTACTGTACAAACACACACGCCCAATTTGCATTGTTATTGCTACATCTATTGCATCCTCACAAACACCATCAGTCACATTCTTCCAAATTGAATTCACAGATACACACATGCATCAAATTTACATCTATTAGAGAACACAGTTACATATAAATTACATGTGTGCACAAGCCATGGACTACACACACACACACACACCAAACTCTTGGAATTCACTTTTAGTGATGGTAAACAATCAGACCAGGACACACACAGGTACAAACCTGGCTCTGAATGATGTATATTCACACAGTGTGGGTGGTGTAAACACACACACACACACACACACACCTTGAGCCCATTTACATTCATCTAAAAAACAAACGGCAACACAAACAAGCTCATCAGAGGCAGCCGCAGCTTGTTAGAGCCGCACGCTAATATGCAGAATAGCTCTGCTCACCCATTTTAGCATCCCACTGACACAAACACAAACAAACACAGTCACTCCACTGGGGGGAGAGAGAGAGGGAGAGAGGCGAGGGACAGTGGGACGGATGAAAAGAGCAACGAGGAGTGAGACAGATGGAGCTCCCACTCTTGGTTGACTTCCCCTACATCAACGGAGGCCGAGTGCCTAACAAACTCGCGGCCAGGACTCGCTGAAAATGTGCCCTCACTCGCTCACCGTGGCTTCCTCAACTGCCAACCATCTGTTACCATGGCAAACTATCTGTGAGAGCCGTGCCTCTATTGTATCATAGTGCTGTCAAGACACCACTGTACTGTAAAATGCTGAAAAATCACCATCTGTCACTCCAAGCCAAGTCTTCTCCTGAGCGCCCGCAGTTATTCTTCAGAGAACTATTTTTCTAATCTGAAAATCCAGTCGGCTGCAGAGGACGACGCAAAATTATCGGTGCTCTTGTCACACGCTTGCTGGACGAGACAGGTGAAGGGCTGGGATGGGCAGGGGTTAATTGTTGCCATGGCTACCGCCTGACTGACAGCCTGGGGAAATGAAGATAAAACTCCTATCATGCCAGAGGTCTGCGAGTGCCATGCCCAGAAATAAAAAAAGGTGGAGGTTGCCATGGTGAGGTGTTTGTGCCCGCCCACGTACACTGCGCTCATTCACCTGTACACATATGTGCACGTGCGCACACACACATACACACGACAAGTGAGTCAAGCTTCGACAGGCCAGCTTTCAGTTTGTATTTGATGCTGTTCATAGACAAAACAGCACAGATATTACTCAGCTCACAAGTTAAATAAATAACAGCCACATCTACAATATTACACAATACAATAATATTGGTAGAGCTGAAGCCTTGAATTGAATAGTTGATTGACAGAAAATTAATTGAAAATCCCTATCAAAGTCAGTCATCAAGCCAAACTTTTCTGATTTCAGCTTTTCTAACGTGAGGATTTATCTTCATTGTAGATTGAATATTTGAGTTTCAGACTATTTCAGTACAAAGTAAGACATTTGAAGATGTCACCTTGCGCTTGAGGGAAATTGTGACATTTTGTCTGACATGTAATACATACAAGAGGGACCCAGAAATTCCTGAAATTGTTAAATAAAAACTGTCATTATAAATCTTTCAGAATTACTTTTCAAAGTATTGTCATTGATATGTTATAAACTAGTCCGAGCACTTCTTCCATTCCTGGAAAGATGTGTTGTAGTCATCTTTTAAACTCATCCTGGATTTCTTCCACAGTGGTGAATCTTCTCCCTTTCAGCCCCAATGTTAGTTTGAGTGTAGTGTTGAGCTGTAGGCAGACACTACCTAGCAGAAAATCCAAATCCAGTAACTATTCCTGTGCTTCAATGGCTTGTGGGAATGTTTGAGTCCTCCCTTGTAGATGACATAAACCTCAGTCCTAAAACTGTTTTTGTACTTCTTCTATTTATCTGCCTTGATAGTTTGTTATTGGTATCAAGTATGGCACTACAATGCAGCATGTTGTCATAACCAGGGTTACTGTATCAGATAATAAAGGAAACATTTGATGTGAAAAGTTGCAAAGTTTGTGATGACTTTTGTAAACATTGAATTTAGTTCTTAATCACTTAATCATCACTTATCTAAAGCAAACACATAGCTGTTCTCCACTGATTTAAATTGAGCTATGATCTATATTTTATTTACTTAGATCTTTCTGAAAATATGAAAGACATTTTTTCTTATTTTTGCTTTTGGCTATCTTGTTGATGTCATTGATTCTCGTTTTTAGTGTCTACATTTTATGGAAAGAACTGTGAATGTTTTTAAATGAAATCTGGTTCCCTTGTGGCCATACACTACAAGACACACATGGCAATAATGAGAGTAAAAACTTCTCCTCATGTCTAATCACAGGAGAGAAAGATGAGGAGTAATTCCCCTCCTACTCTTGGTCAAAACTCACCTCTCTTTCCAGCTGACAAATAACAGACTATCCCACACACCTCATAATGGGTCACACACACACACACATTCATGAGACTGTTTAATCCAGTCAGTGTGTCAGGATGTCAAACAAAGGCTGGAGTGTTAATCCTAGTCTCCATCACTGCACCACACTATGTATCTATGACATGTCCACTGCCATATACACACCTGCACACACACACACACACACACACACACTTACCTGAAGTTAATCCGGCTCATGCTGGCAGGGATGTCGTCTGTGCGCAGTCTTTCCACAGCTCCTTTCAGTACATGGTTGATTTCCTGTAAAAGAGAAAACAAGAAAGGGGTCAACACAGTGAATATAGCTGTTGTGACAAATTAAGAGTTTCCTGGTTTTACACAGACACTAAAAAAACAAACAGTAGCCGGCCGGCAAATACAAGGAGGCCCGTCGTCAATTAACAAAACAATCTAAAGCCATCCATCACCTTTGCTGACAGCGAAGAGAGAAAGAGTGCCGGACGCTGAGCTCCCGACCACGCGCCGCTGTCCTTCTTTCACTCTGTCTATGTATATTTCTATCTATCTACCTCTCCCTCCCCCTCCCTCCATCCCTGCCCCGTGTCAGACAAGGCTCTATATTTAAGTCGGCAAAATCAACAACCCCGGGGCAAAGGTATAAAAACGATGGGAGAGACAAATGTGGAGAGATAGAAAAAACGAAAAAGCCTCAAACTGTTGCAAGACGCTGAAACACACTCGAGGGGTGGGAGAGAGAAATTGCCCCAAATCGCTAAAGACAAGAAGGGTGCAATTAGGTCCTTCTGGCTTGTCACTTTCATTGTGTCACCAGTACTAATGGTTAAAAAGCTCCCGCCCACCAGCCCGCTACTTAGCAACCCCCCGCCCCTCCCAGCCCTACACACCCATCTCCCCAGTGGACCCCCTGTCACACACACAGAGTAAATAAATGCATTATAACGCTCACACACCCTCACACACCTCCACATATCGACCCTGCTGAGCTGCAAATATAAAAATATTGTATTTGTGAACACACCCACACACACACACACACACACACTCACACACATATGCCGCTTGCATAAATAGTGACCCACTTATCTGGGCAGTGTGAGATTACCCCACAATAGAAGCGTATGTGTGTGTGTGCAGGGGCAGAAAGAGGAGCGGGAGGCTCCATTGTTGCTGTGCATCTTCCCGCAACGCCATTAGCTAACATCCACAAGCGAGACAGTCTTCTCCCACTACAGTGCATACACACAGCTGCAGAGTCAGGTACTGACACATAGCCTTTGGGAACATGAGGCTGCCAGGAGTGCAAGTGAACACATGTATACACACATCAAAAGCACACTTGCACTTGTTGTACATCGAGTTATACAGGCATTGTACCGTGTACCCTTGTATTTCTGCTTCACTACTAGTATAGTACATGTATTATGTAAGATATGGCATGTGAGGATGTATGCACACATACACACAGACACAAACCTGCCTTTCTTTAATACTTTAAAATGAAGGGATCACGCCGTAATGAAGGGATCACACCATAAAAACAGCAGCTTTCCTCTTTGTAAGCCATGCTGTGCTCAGCCAATCAGCTCGCCAGGCTCACCGCTTGCGTCTCAACACACAAAGAAGAAACGTCAGTGCCATCTATATCCCTCTATGTACATCTACTGCTTGCTTTGTGTGTGAAACGATGGAACCATTACTTTTGATCACATACAGTGGATCACATTTGTAGGGTTGTTTTTGTAATGGATTTGTAGAAAAATGTGTTTGTATTCCTCAAAGTAAGGTTTGTACAAAAGTATAGCATTACAATAAAATGATAATACTCATCCATACCAGACTAGTGCTACTGGTTCAACTGGCACTTCACTCCCACCTGTGTTTACACGTCAATTGACACTTGAACTCTTGAACCTCTGTCAGTGCTTACACTTGAACTCACACTTGATCGAACGTTGGGAAACATTAAATATTTGAACTGTAATGAGCTGTACTTTCTAAACCAATAAAGAAAAAATGGAGTCGGACAGTAGTGAGCAAAGCCATGCTAATCAGATAATCACGACACTGAAGCGTTTGAGCAGCAGTGTGTAGAAGTATTTTCGGGGGTACATTGTGAACATTAAAGTTACCAACAAAGTTCTGGCTGTCTGCCAACTATGTTAAAAGCAGCTGTCTTAGTCTACAACAACAAATGTGATGACTTGGCAGCTAGTTGACCACAGACGTGAGGCAGCGGAGACATTAAATGAGCAGAACGATGTCAGCTCTACAATCTTGTCTAACACAGTTCAATCTAACACACAGTGCAGTTGTATGACACCATATTGGAAATATAATAAAATGCCCTCCCTGACCAATGGGTGGACATATATATACTTATGACAGTCAAAGTAAATTATATCTCTAATACATTACAGTATGTGTTGTATTTGAATTAGTTCAAACTAATGACTTGTTAGTTCAAATTCATTCAAACTTGACTTTCTGAAGAAGTGCCATCCATATTCATCACTTCTAATAACACTTATCAGTGGTTACACTTTGTGCTGACACTTCAGCTCCTATCAACAGTTTTACTGAAGCCAGCTGCCACTTTAACTGCTTTTAGTGGCTTAATTTAAACTGTAACTCCCATTTGAGTGTATTATGAAAGCACCCACAAATCATAGTTTTGAGATATGCAAGTCATTTCAAATGTTTCAACTGCAGTTTCCCAGTGAAAGTGAGTGCATTTTAATTTTACATCTTTTACATTTTACATCTATTTCCTCGCACTCTGATTTGAATGTGGCAGGCTTTGTGGTCCTGGGATAAACGCTCAAATCATTTGTGAAACCTGTCTGACAACCTGTCTAAGCACAGCTAACAGGTTCTCTGCTCTGTTATTGTGTTGCACACTTCTAGCCATGTTTTTTGTATTTTGGGTGCTGTGTGTAGTCTGATGTATGTGTGAGTGACGGGGCAGTGTGCAGATATATGAGAGATGAGGTGTTTGAGTATGTGGGGTTGTTGTCAGACGGATGAGTAATGAGGTGTGTGTTTCTTTTGTGTATTTCCTCCGAGTGCTGTAGTCATCTGCTACACGTCAGGCGCCTAAGAAATAGCGTGTCTTTTTACATGTGCGTGCGTATGTGTGAGTGAGTAAGTGTGTGTGTGTGTATGTACATACACTGCAGGATCACAGCCTCAGTGCATGAACCAGTGCTCTCTGACCCTCATCATATCCATCACATCAACTGACTGCCATGCTCACACTTTAACCTTCATTCTTGTTGAAACAAACTTGCAAATGCAGTGCAGTCCTTTAACACTGGAAAGACTGTAACATTTTAAAGCAGATCTATTATGCTATATATATATACACATACACATATACATATAGATATATATATATCAAGAGAGAAGAGCTGCACACAATCAGCACACCTCCAACAGGTGAACTACTTATTTTACTCTGCTTTTGTAGTAGAAAAACATTCACAGCACACCAGCTCAACTCAAGTCATGGTAGGCATGACCATATAAAGAAATCCATCATGAGCCCACGTCAGCTCGGGCTGAAGGTAGAAAAAAAGGAGCATGCAGAGCAGTCTGCAGCCAGTACTTTCTGCTCTTGGGGAGTCTATACCATATGTTTATTGGTATATGAACATCTGACATAAACATGCATAATGACTAAAAAGCATATGTCCCCTTTAAAGTCCAACTCTCTGCTGTGTTAACATGTATTACATCACTGCACCTCGAGGTGTTGAAAGTCTGTCAAAAATGTGGGAGGCAGAGAGAGGGAGTGGGACAGAAAGAACAAACATAACGAGGAAAAGGAGAGCAATGGGGGTGAGAGGAGCGAGAGAGAGAGAGAAAGGATTCAGCAGTTAGTGGGTAACATTAAACGTCTCATTTATTAGATTTGAACATGGCAGGAAGTCCAAATCAATTAAAGGGCCGGCTGCATGTTTAGCACTGCTCAGCCTTTTGCAACTTTCATTAGCTCCTCTGATAAAAGGAGAAAGAAATACTAAGGGAGGTATGTGCACAGACTACATACGAATCAAAAGGAGAGAGAAGTGGGCCAACCTTGGCCTTCACCGTAGCAGGCAGTAAAATCAATTAAAGGGTTAGGGCGCATATTTATCACTGTATCAGCCTTAATTACATTTTATCTAGTCTTCAATACCTCCTCCAAGACAAAAAAAGAACACAAGTGTGTGTGAGTGTGTGTTACTTTTAAGTGTTTAAGTGTGTGTTTGAGTGAATAAATGTGTACAGATAAGGGGGGTGGGTAGCACTACAGTTAGGATGGGTGAGGATGAAGTGATACTGTATTGATCTATGGAAGTCCATCAGGCCCAGGACTCAATATGCCCAAGAACTGTGACCTCCTAGTCTTACACACACATTAACACACACAGAAACGGACACACACACTACAAGACGACATATAATAGAGTCTTTGTTCCCATCTGTGTCATACAGTATGTAGGTTATACAGTCCCCAACAGTCTTGACCGGATATCTCAGATTAGTTCAATTGTAAACTAACAATTGTCACTTTTGAAGTCACTGACCAAATGTCAAGGTCATGGTCTGAAGGTCAAGTTCACATGGTACACTACTGGGAAAAATCACAGGATCACCCAAATGTCCGTGTCAAATTTAGGGGTCCATCCAGATATTTGAGGCTGGACCAAAGTGGTGGACCAACCAACCAACTGAGAGTGCCATTCATAGAGTCTAAAAAACAAAAAGCACGGCTAAAAATGGCTGGAAGAATAAAGAAACCTTTTCATAGGGAAAAGAAAAGATGTTATACTGTGGTGATAGATTTATCCACCCATCAATTAAACAGAAATTACTTGAAAATACTGTGAATACCAAAAAACAATGAGACACTGTAGTAACATTAACCAGTGAGCTTGAGAGCAAAACTGTCTGGGTTTAAATGAGGCTGATGAGGTCTGAGGCTCTGGCTTCATCTGCCAGGCAGCTGAAAGATGTGGATTTTTCTATGCGGATCTTTTAAATCATCTATAATGAGCCTGTTCACTCTGGCCAGGCAGTGCTGTTTGAAGGATATGAGGCCTGACGTTTTTTGGACAAGAAATATGGGCTATGTCATCGTGTTTACTCGCCGCCCACTGATGTCTGAGTTCTGCTTAGTCACTGCTGTGTTGAACACAGTGGGGGTAAACAACAGGACTCCCTCTCTCTCCCTCCCTCCCTCTGTCTCCTTACCTGAGTTTCCCCTCACACAGACACACAGTCGAGTGTGACCTCACACAGCCTCCATCCACCATACACACACACACACAATCACCCACAGAGGGATGAGAAAAGGAAGCAAACAAAGTCCTCCTTAATGGCGGCCTGTTCCGAAAAGACGGAGAGCACTTGAAAAGCCGACCCTTTCAAAGTAGAGCCTGGGGCATGGAGCTGGACCACAAGAGGAATGGCTTTCTCTCTTTGTCTTCAAAGGGAATGGTACACAACAGAAATGTAATAGTAAATGTAATTTGTTCATCTCTACATGAGTTATTTATTTACCCCGTTTTATATTTACCAACTCTTCTCTGTGTTTTGCTTTGATTAAGATATTTAGCTTCCCCTGAGCAACTTTACCAATGGTAGGAGGTCACTTGCAGGAGAATTTGAGTCAGATTTATGTTGAAACAATAAGCCCCTTTGTTCTTTTCCTCTTGAAAAAGCAATGAAATTGGGTAGAAAATCATTGCCCTCATTTTCAAATAACTAAAATCGGCATAGAAAATTGGCATCTTTACCCAATAATAACACCATTTTTATGACAAAGTGACACTGCTCACCGGTTCAGGGGACCCGTTTCCATGATCATCAGGTGGGGGCGTGGCTGGAGCCTCGAAGGATGGGGCCAGAGCCGAGTCACTGCTGCTCCTCACCAACAGAGGTGTGTCTGTTGGAGACAGAGAGAAAGAAATTGAGAAAGAGGGGATGTCAGTCAGTTGTTCATTTGCATCATTTGCTGGTATGACTGGTAGTTTAAGAAATCAAATGCAGTACAATTTCTCTGCAAAGTCTAACAAATAACAGAAATTACACTGTCACGACACTTAAAATCACGTCCTCACACTTGTTGAAATGAGCATCAGGGAGGCTCAGAGAGTTTGATAAACCCCTGGTAGCTCAACAAAATGCTGATTCATAACTGCATGGTGAGGGAAATGTATATTTTTCACATTGTAATCCCTTTACAAAGGCTTACATTTGTTTTAGGATGACTCACAGACCCTGACAGTGAACCAACCACCTCCCCATCCTTTCAGCAAAACGCCTAAACCCCACTCCCACCCAAAGGATACATTTTCATTGACCAGCTGTTGCCTCCACACCCCCAATCACACACACACACACACACACACACACACACACACACACACACACTCACCACAACCATTTGACACAGCCTAAAGGAGCTGAGAGAGGGAGAGGTAACATGGGCAGGTCTGAATCCACAATAAAACAATTCAAGAGAATCTAATTTGGACCTTTGTGCTGCCTCTTGCTTTTAATATCCACCCAAGAGGGAGCAGACGGGTATTTGTGGATGTAAAACCCGTACCAGGGTGTTTTCAAATCTGACTCGACAGATGAGAAAATAAAGACAGGGGAGAGAAAAAGCAGAGTGCACGAGATAAACAGAAAGAAGGAGAGAGCCAAAAGATATTGACAGAAGAAGGAGGGAGGGAGCAGAACTAGAAAAGTGAGAGACGCAGAAAAGGGAAGGCAAACAAAATTCTCTCCTTTCCTGTAATCAATCTCTCTTTGGAGGGTCAGTGACAGGGTCCTGGTCTAACGTGGTCAGAATAGAGAGAGCAAAGGAGGAGAACAAGTAGGGAAGAAGGAATTGGCGAGGGTCACCGTGTGAGTCTGTGGTTTGTGATTGAAGACAGATGAAAAAGCGGTCATTCCAACCATCCAACAACTATCCTTTCTGTCTTAAACAGTATCCACATGTTTGGTCATCCAATGCTGTGTTCATGTTTGTCTAATAATTTCTATCAATGACTATAATTCATTCTCACCAGTCACAGTCGGGTTTTCTACTGCTACTAGCAGTGAATGTTAAAAGAAAACTACCTTCCTAGCACAACGCTGACTCATTGTCACTGATGAGAGGAAATTCAAAGGTGTCGAAAAGCACAAAAACTTTCAAAACTTTCACTTCTTTTATTTAAGATCTCACTTGTGCTCAGTTCATGATTTTTCTTTTTGCTTTATTGTCAACAGAAAAGCGGTCTAATGTGATTTAGAAAAGCAGATTTCATGTAGAAACGTTGAGTAGAAACTAAACAGCAAACATGATTTGCAGTAATGAAATGTGCTTTGATTTATTTAACACAGAAATAGGCAGGAAAAAAAAAGCAGGCATCAGAAAAATAGACCAGAAAGCTCTCCAAACTATCAATGCCTTCTGCTTTCTGCTGTTGATTATCTATTTATCTTATGTGCATCTAAAATAGGTCAAATACTATCTGCAGATACATTCCATGTTAGTTATAAAATAGGCCTTTTGTTTAGAGAATTGCAGAGGCAGCATGAACACATAAAAACAAGTCAGTAGATGCAAATTTGCCTGAAGCAGCACCAATCGAGGCAAAGCCGTATATGTGGCAGTTGAAAGTGTTTCAGTTGGAGTAAATCTTCTTTAGCACTCTAATTCAAACCATGAATATATAGAGTTAAGAAAAAAAAAAAGTTCCTGGTAAATACGGAGGTTATTCAGAAGCTCTTACACTATGAATACAACATTATATTTGAAAAGAATGTATTATGTTGCTACTTAAAGGTGCACTGTGTAGAATCTAGTAGCATCTAGTAGAATGGACTTAAAATGTAATATAATATTAATAAGTGTGTTTTAATTAACGTATAATCACCTGAAAATTAGAATAGGCACATTTTCATTACCTCTACATAGGAAGCGGGTCCTCTTACACTGAGGTCGCCATCTTTCTACAATAGCCCAGGACAGACAAACCAAACACTGACTCTAGAGACAGCCTGCTGTGTTCTGTGAAATGATTTTTTAAGATTTTCATGTGTAACATTGTACTAGTACACTGGTGCTTTCATTGAGACTGTGCAACCTCATAAAGCACCATTTCTATTTCTCTACATCTTCCAGAGCAGCACATGGTAGTTTACAAGTTTTGAAAGTCCATGTATAGAAGGCAATAAAACCTAATGGATGGTTATTACCTTCCTGCCCCCACCTGTCTGGTACATTCATGGAAAGTGAGTACAGATAAAAATAGATACAAACATTCAGACTGAAGAGCGAGCACGTATCAGGTTTTAAAAAGGTAACTGCTAACACTCAAACAAAATGTGCTTTGCAGCCGACCTGCTGAACAATTGCTAAAGAATTAAATGGAAAGTGAGAGACCCGCTAAGTGGAAAAAAGTTGTCACCTCCTCTTACACTATGATGAACTGCAAAACATTAAATCAAGCTGCGAGGACAAGCAGGTACATTAAGTACCAAAATACCTTTACTACTGCAAGGACAGCTGGACTAAATAATAGCACTTTTAAAGAATGGATCCTGGAGTTTTCACAGATACTGAATGATGAACTGTAAGAAACGACTTATTTCCAAAGTGGCTGTAATGGATTTTCTAAATGAATCTACAAATAGGCTGCTTCACGAAAAAATCTCAGTCATGACACCCCCCTCTGCCCTCCGCCCACCCACACACACACACACACACACACACACACACACACTCATACTTCACCACAATGTCAATGATGCAACTTTGTGAAGTGACCAAGGCCGCTCCATGGTCACAGTCAGGGTCCATTACCCAGCGCTCAGCCTCATAAATCCTCCTCCATTTATCCATCGCAGTCAAATCTGCCTCCATCAATCCTCCCACCACTTAAAGCCCCGCCGCCCTGCCCGGCCATGTGAAGGAACCTGAGGGTCACTAGCTTTGACCTCTGATCCCCAGCGACCCACGGAGGGTCAAGCTGTGCCACTGGGGTCACAGATATTGATGAGAGTGACAGTTTTAACTCTCTTAGGTCAGCCACCGTTTGGACAGTCATAAACAAGATTGCCTTGGTGGACCAATCAAAGGTGACTGGTTGGTTAGAAATAGACTTTAGTTGCTCAGTTGTTTACATGCCTGAACAATAGCAGCATATATCAGTATACAACCTCATCAAAATGACTTGGCGACATCTAGATTTAGCGCCCTGATTAACAATCCTCGGTTACGCTGCCAAGCCAATAAAAAAAACCTCAACCAAATCATAAATAAAGCGAGCGACTGCTAATGTGTCAGCACCTCTCTTCCACATTGATATAAGTCAGGGTTCAGCCTAGAGTTCCTTCATTCTCTAATGCAACTATGGTAAAGTTGCATTTATATGGGCAAGAAATGGAATAGACCAGCTACAGTAAACCTACATTTTTCATTTACATCTTCAGATCCTTAAAAATGAAATATTACAGAGTGGAGACATAATTTACTTTAAATAACTGGTTGCTTTTTGCAAAAACTAAACTGTTTCTGATCCCACATTTGATTAAAAAAATACTGATTGACTGTGTAAAAGTTAATCTTAGAAGCGGCAGTGTGGCATCTGTAGCCCTCAGGAACTCAAATTCATTCATGCACTCTACTCATAATATAAACAGAATTTTTATATATTCTAAGATCACAGACGCAGTCTCCTGCCAAAATGGGTGGAAGCGCTTTAGTTTTGGATTATTTTAGGTTTGCTAATTTGACAGAAGCGTGCGCCTAAAACCACGAGGTGTGCTGCAACTTTAAATTGACACCCCACCCACCAAAACTCATCTCTGTGACCACTTAGAGACCAGAAAAAACAAACGCTCACACTTTTGAAACACGCCCAAGCTATGTTCATCCCTTATCTTTCCGTTGAGATTTGTGTAATTGGAGAGACCTGGAGAGGCCTTGTGAACTTCGCCAGTTCTGTGTTTATCTGACTCCGACTCTCCATCTGCGGCTCTCTGCCTAACGAGGCTGCTTATGCAATTCTGGGAACACAGAGGTTTATTTTAAGAATTTCCTTGTTTTCAGTTCTGAGAAAGTCCTGTAAATCTGCAGTGCTAGTTCACTGCCAGGGCAGGATGAAAACAAGGATGCATCATGTTTCTGTCTGACTCTGTGTGACTGTGTCTAAGTACACACATTAATCAGTGTACGAACATTTGTTTGCCTTCGAGTTTGCATGTGCAAGCATGCGTGTGTACGTTTATTTCAAACACTGACAGCACTCCTGTGTATATTTATACTTGTGTGCGTGTCCATTAGTTTTTGTGTGTGTGTGTGTGTGTGTGTGTGTGTGTGTGTGTGTGTAGCCACAGACTGGGGTGGTCTTGTTTCTCTGGCAATCGATAGAGCAGCCAGGCTCAGGCTGCTCATGGGATGATGCGATAAGGACTCTCTTCCTAGAAGTGTGTGTATGTGTGTATGTGTCCATGTAGCAGCAGATCAATGCAGGTCTAATCATCCCACTGGGCCAGTGTGAAGTCCAATCACCCTGTTCAAACAACTGGCCCAACCTGACACACAAACACTTTGATGCCCGACTGATTACTGAATTACTTGTTGTCCTGTCCACCACCACTCAGTGCGATTACATGTGCGCTATAACCAGATTATTGGGAATAATTTGATTATGGTAATAGTGGATTTAAGCATTCACACCGTTTGCGGTAACCTCAGTTAACATTATTTGTTGACAGATGTCAGGAAGGATGTGTTGTAGCCTTGGTGACACATCTTATTATCCCACGGGCTCACTGCCTCCAGGTATTTTTCTTTGTCGGCACATTAGCAGAATAAATTATTACACATGACACATTTATACAGTAAATCAAGGTATGCTCACTCTGAATTTTCACTTTAATAACCCAGTGTTTACCTACAGTATGTGCTACAGCTGCAGTACAATAATCTGCCAGCCTGTATCACCTTTATCTAGTGTTGTTTTGCACCCACTGTTTTTCTACATACAGTCAGCCTGTGCGCTGGCAACGTCTTGACGAGCCTCATCACAGGTCGACACCTGTCAAGAAACATCCTTTTCCTATCTCCCAGAGGCGACGTGCATCAACTCAAAATCATCACATTTACTTCCTGGATCAGGACACCTTGGCTTCTGAACCTTGACTACTCAAAATACAACTCCTACTGTTGTAATGACATATTTGGTGTGTGCTACAGGTGCCAAGTCAACTTTAACTGTATACTTTAAAATCAAGTTTAACTCAATTCACAACACTGGAAAACTGCTGTCACTGGAACAAGTAAGTTGTATTGACTCCATCTTTATTCGTATAACTGGTTGGGTTCAATCTAGACCTGCAGTAGCTGATTGATTAACTGATTGGCAATGGCACAAAATGAACTATTTGAAAAAAATGGTCCAATTTCTCAGATTCCAGCCTCTCAAATGTGAATATTGTCAGGTTTCTTTAGTCTTCTATGATACTAAACTTAATATATTTGGGTCATGGACTGGTCAGTTATAATCAGGACAAAAAGACGACGTTGGGTTGAGTGATATGGGAAATAGTTGCAAACCTATACCAATCAAATGTATAAATCTAATAAAGGCCAATAGCAAGAAGTTTTGAAGATAAACCAATAAGGCTGCAAAACAATCTTGAACTTTCCACCCTAAAAAATCTTAAAATCTTTTGCCTTCCACATCTCTCTGCCAGATCTGCCTGTCTCCATCCCATCACTTTGTAACTGTCTCCTGAAGTGGTGTTATCCCAAATGATCCGCGTACTAGATGTGATGTAACACCCAGTTAACAACCCATCTTTTTAACAGTAAAAGACAGAGAAAACACACACGCAGACACACACTCCCCCTTCTGAGTCCTTCCCCGCAGTGGATGGGTGACTGGTTTTGGGTGTGTTGGGTTGTTTAACTCGCATGCTGGGGTTCCTTTGTCATTATGTGTGTGTGTGCGTGCATGCGTATTCAATGACAAAGGCGGCCTTATTGCATCAGTCTGGCTCTATATGAGGGGCGTCACAGGGTCACATCATAACTAAGTTAGTCAGGGTTCAACAGGGCTGGAGAGCAGGATGAGGATGCTTAGAGAGGGGGTAGGAAGAGGTCCCATTGGGTTAAAAACTGGGTGGATCGGGGGTGGGGTGGGAGGGATGGGGGGGATGGAATTAGCCCTTTCATGCTCGGCTGGACCCTGAGCATGCTAACAGGCTACAGTGCTAATCTAGTTATAAGTGGAAGCCATGCAGAGATTGGGAGAGTAGGGAATGGTGGGAGGGGAAAGAGGAGGTATCACGTCGGGGGGTGGGGGTGATGGGGTCAGGGTCTAGGGTACCGGGTGGTGAGCTGCATGGGCAGGTGGTTGAAGCTGAATAGTAGAGTAGGCGAGTTATGACTAAGTGGAGAGGAGAGGGAGGCAGATAATGGGGTGTGGGGCGAAAGCAGACAGAGGGATGGCAAAGGGCAGGTGTATATGTGTGTGTGTGTGTGTGTGTGTGTGTGTGTGTGTGTGTGTGTGTGTGTGTGTGTGTGTGTGTGCGTGCGTGTGCGTGTGTGTGTGTGCGTGCGTGTGCGTGTGTGCGTGTGCATGTGCGTTACACTGTTCCTCAACAGATGGAGGGGGATATGAAAGGGTGGCAGGGTGGCCCAGTGATCAGACAGACCCTCGTTGGATCACATTTAATCTTTATCTTTTACTTGGTTGCTTATAAAAATATTTCATGGCGAGGTTGTGAAACAGAAACAGATTAACTGACAGAAGTCGTGCCCTACATTATTTACAGTAAGATGTCTCCAGCCTGGACAGAGCAGATAGGCTCCCTTAGGCCTCACACTGACTAGTCTTGTGATGTTTCCCCACTAGAAATACACCATGACCTAGCAACTGTTTATGGACTGCTAGGAAAATATATGATCAAAAGCAGCCGCGTATCCCCCGCTTGATCACTGTCACTGAACTCCTAACAACCCCCCTAAATTGTTTTGTGAAGTTGACCCAAACTCTGCAAGTAAAAACAAAAATTCCCTCCAGGAATTGGCTCAAGTGTTTTATAGGACAGATCGGAGGGAAAACAAGATGAAAAATACTCGCATGAAAACAAATATATCTCACTGCGTCCCTTTTGTATCATATGTGATCACTGTAGAGACAAAGGATTAGTTGTTGCATCTACACACACGCTCCCTGCCGCTGACTCATCGCCGTAGGAATTGGAGATTTTCTACTACTGCGTTCAGTTGAATGGCTCTGGATAAAAGCTACAGCTAAATACCAAAAAAATAAATGCAAATGCAAGGCAGGAGGAGGCGGACTTTTTTTTCTCTCTTCAAGGAGAAAGAGAAAAGGGAGTGTACAAATCAGAGATTGGCAAAAAAAAAAAAAACATTTTGAGAGAGTTGAGATGGAAGAGAGAGTAGGGGATGAAGGTTTAAAAAAAAATCAGCTTGTCAAGAATGTCTCCATTTGCATAATTTATAACACTTCACGTTCTCACACTGACATTTCACTCACTTACCCTAAAAATATTTTCAACCTTTAAGTGAATGAAGTTAGCTGCCATTTTTAACCGTCAATTTCTCTCTATTTTTGAGTTGATTCATCATCATTGGCTTCTCTCTTTGTGTGCGACGGGGGACATATCATGTGTTTAAGTGTGATAATGAGAGTCACACACTCTTTACATGCATATCAACGGAGCTGGCCAGACTCTAACATGAATTTATCAAGATATTGAAGCATATCCATCACCTTCACGGAGCAAAGAAGGAAGCCTTTGTCAGCAGGAAGAATAAAGATGTGATTAAGACAAACCAGGACGCAGCATGGCTTTTATTAATATTCCTCATGTTGTTCAGTCAAAGCGTCTTTTATGTTTTTGTAAATCCCAATTTTTGGCTTAATGGAGCAGGGAGGTGGTCGTCTTGTCAATCCATTACATAGGTAAGTATCCAGATGTGCTGCCCTGGGGGCTCTCGGCGTGAGCAACGTATGAGAACAAGAGTGAACTGAGTAAAGAACGTTGAGGTGAGGATGACAAGAGAGAACACTGTGTCAACGCCACGTCTGTTTTCACATGCCGTCAAGTAACAGGCACAAATCTCTCTTTACACAGCCAATTCAGCTTGCAGCTGTTCTACAAATGTATTTTCAGACTCTCACGTGCAGTCACATACACCTCCTGCTGTCTCACCACTGTGCAATTTGTCACATGGGCAGAAAAAAAGAAAAAAAGTGTTGATTGAGGATTGCTTGAGTTTCACGGGTGTTTTGGAGATTTTTCACAGTAACTTACATTTAAAGCTGCGATGTCTGTGTCGCCTCGGTATATTTCATATTACCCAGAAGAGGATTATTGAGTTCTAATAAGTTAAAATCAGCTCTAATTGAGTGATAAATACTTTGAGATGGAGCTCAAACAGTAACAGCAGAGGTGACATACTGGCTTTGAGGATGGCCTCGTTGACTTCGATCTCCCCTCTGTTCGACTCATGGGGCTGCAGGTGGGGATAGAACTGGATGGGCTCCGGGCTGGGGGCTGAGCTGGAGTGGCCGTTGGACATGGTGTCTCTGGGGCTGTCGGTCTGTCTCCCGCGCTGGACATCGAACACCGCCACCAGCTGGAAGAGACACACACACACACAAACAGAGTCAAACTGTGGCCTAAATATTATGAATAATAAACAGGCTTTCCTCAAGATGAGCATGACAGTCGAAACAATGTGATTTCTGGCATATGAAGGAGCTGGAAACACGCGCACACACACACACACACACACACACACACACACACACACACACACACACACACACACACACACACACACACACACACACACACACACACACACACACACACACACACACACACACACACACACACACACACACACACACACAAAAGCAGGCAACCAGGTTATATAGCGTCTCCACTGTGCCATGATCACAGTGAGGCTTTTATGCGATTTATCTTGCCAACAGTGGGGATGCAACCTGCTTCCTTCTGCCAAGTGTGCAGATGTGTGTGTGTGAGTGTGTGCGTGCAAGGACAGCAAACAGAGCAGGATCCTCGGCTCATTCCCCCCTCAAAACTCTTACAGTGCACAACACAAGCGGCAGATGCCACTTCAGCAACACAATGACTTTTTTTGCCCCGACCTCTTTTCTTTTTGAACAAAGAGGGAAACCTGACCGACGGTTCTGCGGAGGCTGCTTCAGACGAGGAGTTACCGCACGCGGCGAGGCGAGCCGAGGTGAGGTGTGTACGTGTGAAATTAGCACTCAAATGAGATCTGACACGAGAATGAGAAGCTGTCAAACACAATGACACGGCTGCCACAATGAGACGGGGGGGAGGCCAAATGAACAGGGGATGGAGGGCAGGGGGACGACAAACAATCCTAATTGAGACAGAGACATGATGGCAGATAGAACGAAGGGGAAGGTGTAGGTATGTGTGTGTGTGTGTGTGTGTGTGTGTGTGTGTGTGTGTGTGTGTCTTGACTGTGGGACCGTGCCACTGCGGGTACATGGTTTGATAAATGGGCGCGTGGCGGCGTGACGCTCTCATTAGAAGGTGCTGGCGAAGGAAATGACCACTTAATGAAAAGCAATAACCACGATGGAACGAGGGAAGGAAATAAAAACAACAGAGGAGTAGAGGACGTCAATTAACGACGAAGAAGCGCAGAGGATGCGTGTGTGAATGTGTGTGTGTGTGTGTGTGTGTGTGTGTGTGTGTGTTTACGTGCGTGTAAACAATAAGCACGGAGGAGGAGGAGATGGCAAAATATGCATCATCCATCACACCATGACGCCGCCTCTCACCTCAACCTCCCGTGATTCAATATCCTCATGACACCTGGCCAACGGCATGCAAAGGAGATTCATCTATAGTATTTGTGTGCGCGTGCGTGTGTATGCATGTGTGTGTGTGTGTGTGTGTGTGTGTGAGAGAGAGCGGGAGAGAAAAGGAAAGATGAGGAAGCTAGCGTCTTGGCAGATGCAGTGAGAGGAGGGAAGAGAAAGAGCGAACGCCAGGAAAAACAATCTGATGGCGCCTCTTGATGGATGCTTCTCAAGCTCTTTCTCTCTTCTTTATCTGCTTTCCTCTTTCCCTCCTTATCTCCTTCCCTCCTGAGCCTCCGTCTCTTTTCTCCAAACTCGCTGACAGCATCAATCAAAGAAGACGTCTCAGAGCGTAATGTGATGTGGCGCGCGCACGCTTTGGCGGGGCGTGTACCAAGACACGGCTCCCCTTAAAAAATAAAGATTCATCCGTTCTGAAGCATCAACAACTTCTTTTAATGTGCGGAGGACTGGTGATGATTTGATTTTTCCTTTTTTTCAGGAGTTCGTTTTTTTTGTGGCTGACATAGGCGGGGAGTGATGCTGATGAAGGCCGCCCTGCTGCTTCCACTCATCGCTCAATCAAACACACAGTATCAACAAAATGAATCACATATTACTTAATTTGGAACAAGCTGAAGCATTCAAAAAAAATGGGGTCACTGTAATTCAGTCGTGATGAGGACTTTCTATAACATTCTCTGTAAACAATCACCCTTAAAAATTAATCTAATCCAAGCGACATCTGATTAAGGGTCTGGAAATTCAAACCCAGTGTGCAAAACCTTTGATGTCAAAAATCTGACAAGTGAAAAAACACAATTTTCTAAACACGATTGATATCTGAAATGGAAAATTAAAGTGTTACATGAAGGCTGTAAGGATTCCTGCACTGCTGACAGCTGACGGGTGCTAACGAGGGTTAAAGTGAGGTGAGGAAAGTGTGTCAGCGCTTCTGACAGGCTAATACAGTTACAATAATAATACAGTTGCACTAAAGAAATAAAATTAACCTATAAAAAGTTTAAAAAAAAAAGTGGAAAGGGAAAAAAGTTTTACATTGTTTGATTTATTTGACAGAGGCCCTGAAAGCCTAAGACAATCCCCAATCACCCCAGACAATGAAGGTGAACAGAATTATATGTGTGTGTATATGTGTTTACTGCACAGAAACTACTCCAGATAGCCTACAGATGAGGGACTATTTCCTCAGTAGAAAGTAGCTCCAATCATAATGAGGTCTAATGATTATCCAAAGTAAACATATTATTTCTGATATGTTTGAACTCTAAATCTCATTGAAGTCTATTGTATTGGTGTGGCTTTAATCTCTGACACAAACAAAACCAAAATTAGCTGCTTGCCTAGGAGGGAAACAGTTTCTATTTGGGTGATCTTGCCCTTTAATATTGTAGGATTCTTCCCCCTCATGGTTATGGAACAGCTTTGCTTCATGCACTGCCACAGAAGCATTAAAGATTATGTTAAAAGCTATCAGCCAGCCTTTCCCTGCAGACACAACAATCATTAATGTCGTGGAATACAAGCAAACTTGGGGAGAGAGAAAAAAAAAGCTTATTTCTCTAAAAGGCGCACGCCGCATTTTGAAATTCAATCCGTCAAATATATCACCGACATGCTCCTTTGGAGGACCCTGCGCCCCGAGATAGTGAACAAACACCTTGAATGGTTTGCAGTGTGTTTATTTAAACACACAGGTCTCTCTCTGTCCCTCCTGACTGCGATTAGTATTCCAGGAAACAAATCACCTTATTTTTCCTGCTGCGTCCGTGGGGGGATATTGATATGGACCTGGGGAGCCTGCATGTCAACTACTGCTGAATAATGTGACCCCTTTGTCTCATTTCCATAACACACACAAACATACACGCACTTGCAAACACACACTGATACACCCACAGTAAATACAAATGACTGAATCCTTTATATTGTCATGTTATGATCGTCTGTAAATCACGACGCGGCGTGTGAAAACCAACGTGAGCAGACTGGCTGAGAAGACTGCGTGTGTGTGTGTGTGTGTGTGTGTGTATGTACGGGCTGCAGAGCCAAGGCGATTATCATGACATACATGAAAGCCATATACAATACCATGCATGAAGCAGAGATAGAGATAAACTGGGTGTCTGTGGGTATTCTCGCCCATTAACGCTGCCTCAGGCTGCGAGTTAGAAAATGTTGCAATATACAGAATGTGGCCGACGGCAGACACAGAAAAGACACACACCCACCCAAACATCTCAAATTCCTCTACATATTTTGCTCTTATACAGATCATCTAATATTCTTGGAGTTATAATGAACAAATGTGATTTTCTTTTTGTTTTAGCCACTTTCCATCAACTGACTTTGCTCTACTTTGCTAGAGTGGATTTAAATTACTCTTCTAAACTACATTTCCAAGAATGCACTTCAACATTCAGAGAGGGAAGAATAATGACAGTTATGATAATAAAATCAAGGGGGGGGGGGAGAAACCCCAAAGGGAGCTGTGATCCAAATCCAAAAAGAAAAATGCTTGCAGTGCTTTATGGCTGCTTTATATTGTGGTTTATTGAGGCTAATGCTGGTAAAGAAATCAATATCTCTGCCTCTTATATGATGAATTCTTCCAAATGTATTTGTTGAGCATTAATGGGAAATGCTAAACCAGAAAAAAAAGTGACATTTATTTGTGATGTAGAAGATGGCTGACAGAGCTCGACTATTTTGATGGCTGGATTTATCGGAGTGGATCGAGCACAGGTGTAATCAATAATATTAACGACGGCTGCGAGTCATTTTAGTGTCCCAGCAGTGAGCCAGCGACAGGCGCCATAGCAGGGGGGCCCCCAAAACTGTAAACCTAAATGAATTCAGAAAAAAACACTGAGCTATGAAATATTAAAGGAATAGTTAGACATTTTGAAAAATATGCTTACTCACTTTCTTTCCGAGACTTAGACAAAAGAAGATCAATGGCGCCGTTGTGTCATGTCTGTATATTAAGTGCAGAGTTGGTTGGAGCCAGCAGGAAGATAGCTTAGCTTCTACCCTTTATGACCAATTGTCTACATGCAGCAAAAATACAGTATTAACTATACAGTAGGCCTTTTTTCAGAGAGGATCATTTGACATGTCACAGGTGCAAATAATACAATTAATGAGGGGACGCTTGTACAGAACACAGCCCTCGTTAAGCTTATAAGCAACACCTGAGCTTCTACTATAATTAGTAAATGGCAGCAGTGGGAAAACAGCACCTTCATATTGGAGCCACCACATTGAAACTATTATTTTTATTAAAACTGCTTTTTATGGGAAACCAAACCTGATCTCTGACCTCCCCGATCACAGGGGGCGAGAATAAACAGGAATTATTTACTGTGATCAATAAATTTATACATTTTTGGAATTGCTAATACTGATATTGCTCTCTCAAGGGCTGCAAGAGTCAACAGCCAATCGAATACAGAGTTTGCCTTCGCCGTGGTTATTAATTTTATTATGTATTTTTTTTTAAACAGCCAGGATATGAGATTATCCCAGCTGTATGATGCTGTTTACATGTTGCAAATCACAGATGGAACAGTTGAGGGTTTTTAATAATTGATGTACTCACTAAGAATTAATTAGTTAAACACAGCTCTTCCTGTATGGAACACACAGGGGAGGAGACAGGTTCAGCACGGACACACACACACACACACACACACACACACACACACACACACACGGACATACACACACACACACACAAAAACACACAAAACACACAGATATGCCATCAGGGATGTTCACATGCTGTATGAAGCCATTTTTAATTACACACACCACAAAATCACAACGGTTTAAGACAACATGTGGACACAATCTCAAACACACACACACACACACACACACACACACACACACACACACACACACACACATACATTTCACAGTTTGAGGATGAACAGTGCCACCTTGCTTTAGTCCAACACTACTGCACGCTGGTATCACCCTAGCCTCTAGCTTTCACATAAGCATCAACTACACACACACACACACACACACACACACACACACACACACACCCTCACAAACAAACTCACACACTTCCCTATTTCATCCGCTCGTACTAATCAACTCATTTTTCTTCTCCTCTCTCATCGCTGTCTAGCACTGCTGTGTGTGTTTGTGTGTGTGTGTGTGTGTGTGTGTGTGTGTGTGTGTGGTACCAGTCTATTGAGATGCTCTGCTTTTGTGCTGTTGTCATTTATCTTACGACTGCCCCCCTCTTCTCTCCGTTTTCTCCCACTCGCACTATTCTTCATTCTTTCTTTGAACGAGAGATGCATAATTCAGAAGGAGCGTGCGGCATCCTGACAGTAGTATGGTAACCCAATCATCTCTCTCTCTCTCACACACACACATATATATATATATATACATACATACAGTACATGCATACACAATACATGCACACAGTGAACACTTTCCTCACTAAGAACAGGTTTAGAAAGACTATTTTAGACGTGCTTTTTTTTTTCCAAGCGCTAAATTCTGAATCAGAGAATAAACATGCCGCTCTCTCTCTCTATGCGTCTTGACTGCAGAAAATGAAAGCCTGACGCCACCTGACGATCTGACTTATTGTATGCATTTCTCATCGTGCCGTAGCTGAAAGGATTCCAACTGCAGTTTACAGTCAACTGAAGAAAAAAAACAAACAAACACTTCCCTCCCATATATGGCTCCTGACTGTGCGGCTGTGCATCTTGGTGTTGTTTTTCCATTCTGTGAATTTCAAGCAGCTGAGGTGTGACGATTCTGGAGAGTCAAGAGTTCGTAATGGCACAAGTCCCCCCCCCCCCCATCCCCACTGCCCTACGAGTTTGAATTAGATACTGTTTGACAAAGAGCAGTGGTGATGTGGAGAGAATGGGTTTGGACACAGTTGTAAAGCGGGATGAATATTGACAGTGCGCAGGTACAGAGGGGTGAAGTGTCTCGGCCTGACTCAGAGGAAATATGGCTCTTGATATCCGTGGTATCATGTGAGAAATGGCAATCAATTCAAAAACTAGGCCAAGCCACTTATTTGCCTTTTTTAGAAGAGCTAGCACTTCACTTTTGAATTAGTGACACTGCAGTATGAGAGATAGAAATCACATATTGCCAGGAGAAATATTATGATAAGCTCTTGTCATAAAACTTTATTATACCTGTGCTCATCATTTATATTTTGATTATAGTTAATGATTTATATCATTTCCTGAAACGCAAAGAGAAGTCATCTGGAGCTGCCAGTTTTAGGGGGAAGAGAATAAATGTAGGCTCATCATTCCTTCACTTGGATGTTTGAGCTTCACTGTGCAGAATGTTGCAGAGTTTGACACCAGAAGTCTATTTTCACGTTCATCTGCTGAAGCGAGGAAGTTTCTCCGCGCTCACTGAAAATCTGAGTTAAACCCGTGTACATACGAGAAGGATTTGCGGCATCAAAACTGATTTGGAGCTGATCGTGATCCAATATGAAACTTACAAAAGTGTGGTAAGGAAAGAGGAAACCTCCTGAGGACGTACACTGTAAAGAGACTTTTCAGTCACCTAGGCGACACCTCTTGTCCAGCATTTTAAGGTTGGAAAAATATTTGTAATTTTATGTATATAAGAGTGATTTTGGAGGGGATCTTTAATCTGTAAAGTATATTTACCTTTTTCCTTTGGTCTACAAATTCCAAAAGCTGTGAAAAATGCACTGCTCAGCTATAGAGATATATGGATAACATCTTCAAATGTTACTTGATGAACCAGATAAATCATCTATTGCATCCAAGTGCATCATATCCTCAATTTTACTTCTGATTCTGACGTGCTGAGAAATGAAACCTCAACATTTACCACTCCTAGTTTGGATAACTGCCATCAAGGGTCCATTAAGGTGATTTGGAAATATAAAGAAATGACATAACCTTGTTTATGCTTGGTCAATACCGTACAAGAATGTAGAAATATGCACACACAATAGAAATGTAAAGTGTTTGCTGTGATTTAGAGTAGACTGCTCCTTTAACACATATCACAATACATAGGGATGGATGCACCTACTCAGTATGCACATAGTACAAGTTAGACTGCATCCAACACCCTAAAGCTAAGATATACTTACATACACTCAAGCATGTACCAAACTCTAATCCATGTTCAAGAGTGCACGCTGTATACTCAACACACACACACACACACACACACACACACACACACTTACTTTCAGGGCACCATAGGGGCCATCAGAGGAATGTTTGGCCTGTGTTATTTAAACAAGTAGAAAATTGGTTGTATTACCGGTGAGAGCAAGGCTAATCCTGCTTCTATTCCAGCCTGAATCTATACAGCACACTACCAGATGTGGGGGATTACCTCTCAGTGACATACACACACACCTGGCTCTGGGCCTGCGCGTGCACACACACACACATACACATAGGCAGTGTGTAAGATTAGAGGAAAACACAAAGGTGCATGAAGACACACACACACACACACACACACACACACACACACACACCCCCTCTCCCACTCCTGAACCGGAGCACACTAGCTGATGCACAATCCGAGCTTGTCGAGCCTGTTGTAAAGGGACTCCTTAGAAATGATGAATCATATACGCAGACATCACTACTTGAACCTTTAAAATGTTTCTCTCTTTCCATTTGAAGAAGTGCCAGCGGTTCCAAATAGCGAGCTAGTACTTCCGCATTGAACATAACGTCTCTTTGATGCTTCTGACAGACTGATCTAAACACTAACACACCAAAGTACATTCCTCTGCAGCTGTCGAAGCATTTGCATTCATGCAAATTCGGCAATGATGATGACCCAGATCTCAAAGTAAAAATAGCAAACTGGAAGAATCACGACCAGGAAAATAGAAAAACGCTGTTACGTGTCAGGAAAGGGTTGACTCGACTCTGCTGAGATTTACGATGCTGTAGTTTGCATATTTCTCATATTTAACACACTCAACTGAGCATGTCAATAATACCTCAGGGGTACAGTTAAACCTGACACATGATACAGAATATCAAACTAAGAAATAACAATCCAATTGAGGCACTTTCAAGCAATTAGTGTTTCATGTTCAAAGTGAGTTCAGGACAAAAATATAATGTCCCATACATTCACTCAGTCTTTTAAAGATAATCAATGTCTCAGGTGGGGATTACAGCTATGGTGGTTGTTGAAAGCTTGTTTGAAGAGCAGCATCCAGCCTGAGAAACCTGCAGTGTCGCCAATTCAGTAGTTTTTTCTGAAGGGAGGAACTCAAAATCACAATGGATTTTCAACTTTTGTTTGGACTTCCAACACCCACTTCTCTGTCTCTCTCACACACACACACACACACACACACACACACACACATATCAGGTTGCAGTAGTTAGTAATTATCCCCTCTCCTCTTCCCCCTATGCAACACCCACTCTCTCACTTGTTTCAATCATAGCACAGCAGTGATTGACACCAGTGTTCAGGCAGGCTGCTCCACTATTGAATATACTTTACAAACATTTAAACTGATTTCACACAGAAAGAAAAAACACATTATAAACTTCCTGAGACATCTTTCTACATATATAATACAAACTACAAACTGTAAGACGCACAATTGGGTCTATCCAAATGATTTAGAGTCAAATCAATACAATTTCTCTATCCAATAAAATGTCTATACTAATTTTTAGATTCAGTATGGACATTAATATAACCCTAACCCTTTCTGGGAACTCTCACCAAACTCTGTTCATTTAAAGAGAACTACTTTTAGCATGTGTGTTCCCATATTGAAGATGTTTATATGTACTGAAGCATGCAGAAGATGCCTTGCAACAGCTGTAATTAAATACTTAAGTGATATAATTGGATCACCTTTACAGCTGCAGGCAGAGGTGAGATTCAACAGGTGGAGCATCTAATGCATATATGGAGATTCTGAGTATCAAACCATTCAAACCTAAAGAAAGTACATTTTTAAGAGGAATTATATTATTATTTTCCAGAGAGAAGGGGGATAACACACACATAAATAAATAGACAAGTATAAGATTAAATGTGTGGGACTATTTTATAAAGAGGTTACTGTTCAGGCTCACTGCCAAAAAAAAGGTTTCAAAAAGTTCTTTATGGCACTGAAAAGGGTTGAGTTATCATTTTCTCTCTCTCTTTCTCACATCTGTCGCATCAGCCACAGTGATGGAGCATGTGTGCGTCCACTGAGAGTATTATACACACACACACACACACACACATACCCACCCACCCACCCACCCACACACACACGCAAAACAAGCCACCACCAGCTGAGGTATTGCAGCGTAGGCCTTGCAGACAGGCCACATTATTATTTATGCACACTCATAAAGGCAGAGGGTAAACTCTTCATAAATCACACATGCCCGAGAGGCCCGAGAAAAAGAGAAGGAGGGATGAGGAGGAGGGAGAAGAAGAGGGGGAGCGAAAGGAGCAACGGATGTAGATGACAGGGGAGCTCCAGGCCTCGCATTTCTCAGGCCGGCAATACAAATATCAAATCGGCTCGTTCATCATTCCCGCAGTGCAAACACATCACTGGTGGTTACACTGGTTCTGTTCCACATCTGTGGACACTACACACTGACACATACACACACACATTCACACTCTCACACTTTCACTCAGAAACCTCCACCAGACTGTGTGTACTCTCTCGGGCAGCACAGAAAAGTCATAACCTCTTTCTCATAAATGTGCATAAACACGCGCACATGCACACACACATACACACACACACTCAGATGCGCATTCACACTCACAAAACACACAAACACAAGACGGCGAAATCACACACGTGTTCCGGCTCTCGCTCCCAAAAGTCAGTGCCATGGCCTAATAATCAGCTTTCTTTTCCCCGTGGCCGATGCGAGGCCAGCTGCTCCCTCCAACCGCCCTCCACTCCTCCTCCATCATCTCTCCCTCCCTCCCTCTTTCCCTCCTCTCGGGATCTGACAGAGAAATAGAAGCAGTGATTAACTCAGAGCTGCGAGGCTGGCGCCCTCTCACCTGTGGCTCTCCTCCTCCTCCTCCTCCTCCTCGCCTCTCCATCTGCCCTCCCTTGGCATTAAACTTATACGTCTCCCTCTTTCCCGCCCGCCTGCCGCCTCTCTCTTTTGTGTGAGCTTTGAAGTTATTTTAAGGGTGATTTAAAAGGCTAAACTGCACTTTTCTTTGTGCAACATGCAAATTATCAATAACTTACAGCTGTGGCGGTGATGTTAAGTATTTCCTGTGATTTTCCTGTTTCTGGGTCAAGAGTATTTTTTAATGAACAAAAAAAAAGTGTTGATCCTTGATGCTATTTCTCAGCTTAGATAATTAATTTAGGGGCAAACATCCTGCTTTCCTCTACACTTGCTGAAATAAGTATGAACCATACATTACTGACATTTAGTACTAGCCGTTGCCATGGAGAGACAACATCACTTAGAGCCTGCAGGGTGAAGGTGTTGGAAAGAGGGGGGAAAAAAAGGGCTCACCGACATGTTTTTCTTACACCCATCATCCTATGTGTTCCTGATTGGATAGTTATTGACTCGACATCAAAGCCTGGAGGAGCCTGTGCTGCTTCACTTGTATAGAACACCACCTGGCAGCACCATCCATCCATCCATCCATCCACGTCTACATGAACGTGAGCGGGCTGGATATACGGCTACAGTATGTGCTCGCCGTTCTCATTAACATCAAATGACAAATAGCCAAATTAGTATGTATTGTGCAGGACAGTGCTGCAGCTCAATCTTATAGAGCCAATTTAATGAAGGGAAGTCAGCTCATTAACTCGCAGTATATCAGCTTCTAATTAATAATCAATGCAAAATAGACACTTATTCTCTGAAACAATTAGTCCATTAATCCATTAGAAAATTAATCAACAAGTTTCTTCCCCCCCCCCCAGTTTCTTTTTTTTATTTATTAGTTAGCCTGTCATAAAGGTTACATTGTGATTTTTACTATAGATTAACTGCAAATTCTGCTTTCTGCAATATTCATCACCCTCTCCATCACTTTTCTTATGATTTCTATTACAGTCAAGTTTGCAGTTAGGTCATTTTGGGACTAGCTTTGTAAATCATTAAAGCCTGCCATGCTGTTATCCTGCTTGTTTCCTATCATTTCTAATGTTTTATACACTAATCTGTTAATACATTCATCTGAAAAACAACAGGTTGAATTATTGCATCATGTTATACTAATATTACTTATTACCCCTTCATATTTTGCACACTTTACTGTGTTGTAATTTGCATTTTAAGTGTCAATTTACACTCAATAACCCTTGAAATGTCATTCAAATTTATTAAAAAAAAATCAATAACTGCAATCTTTCATTACAAAAGGAAAAAAAAGTATTCAGTATCCAAAAAGTGAAAGGGTCTGACCTTTTTGGTACTTTCAGAGCTTACAACACGTTTATCTTCACAATTGTATAAATCTCAGAGCACTAATCTGTGAAAGTACCTTCTAAAATGATGTTTTTATGAGAGTAGATAACAGATTAATCTCGAGTCCAAACTCTTTATGCGAGTAAAACAATCATTCCTCCTTTTCATATGTCCCCTCCCCATATCAGATGGAGACCGGCTAATAATTCGAGTGGCCTATTCAGACACATTACCGTCCACAGAGCTCCATTCATTAGGCCAATCAGTTAGGTGATGAGGGCGAGAGGAAGGGGAAATAATACATAATAACAAGAATAGTGTGTGTGTGTGTGTGTGTGTGTGTGTGTGTGTGCGTGTGTGTGTGTGCGTGCGTGTGTGTGTGCATGGGGTTACACACCTGCAGCACAATGGACACAGATGCAGTTTCAGCTGTGTAATTGCAGCAGGAATGATTAAACAGTTAACCTAAATGAGTTGGACTCAGTATTACAAGCATCCTCTAGTTGCAGTGAAAGTACACACACGCACGCACACGCACACACATGTCCTGGAGTGTGACTTTCCGCTGATTTGAGTTATTAGCAGTTGGAGTGAGCAGAGACTCGGCGAGCTGAGGGAAAACACACCGCGCTTTCAGACAACACACACATATATATAAACTAGTCTGGGGCAATGTCATCGAGGAAAACAGATGGCATGAGGCTGGTTAGGTCAGAGAGTAGATTTGCTGTAAACAAGTGGATCTATAATAGATCATTAGCCGAATGTGATTAGTGCCTATGCAAGCTGCTGTGCCAAAATCACAGCTAACTGATAAAGCTAATGCTGACAACAAACACAAACCAAGCTGCAGACTCTCAACAGCGTCAATGTGACTGAATCTCAATTTGAATGCTGGCTGTTTTCTCTAATTGAAATTCAAGTCATTTTTTTAAGGGGGTGAAGCTGCTGCAGTGGATTACACACATCATTTGGAACACAGACCATGACCCAGGCCGCCTCTTCCACATCTTCATGTCTCATCCTTTCCTCACACGCTGATTATGTGCACGTTTCATAGAGGAGCGAGTCCACAGAGCGCGGTGCTGCCCCTCTGACCTCGGCATAGCTGCCCCCTCCCCATGGTTCCTTCTGCCAGACCACAGCAGGCGCAGGCAGGTCAGGTTACAGTCTGACCGTCTCGCTCCATTAGGAGCTAATGGGTGGTGTGATGGTGACATGGAGGGCAACACGGACTCTGTGTGATTAACAGAAGGAGAGGCACCAAAGGACAAGATCTGAGGGTGTGATGACCCAGCGTAGCCTCTTATAAGTCACACACACCTACGCAGCGAAAACAGAAACAGGCCTTATCCAAACTGAATCCTGCTCTTTTGCTTCAGTGAACTGACAAATCACTTTGGAGGGGTGCCATTATTCAAAGTCAAAAGGTAGTGCGATAGATCTAAAAGAATGAAATATTCCAAAAGTGCAACTTTATGAGAAAACTCAACGTGCGTACTGTTAAATGAAAAGCAGACAGGCACAGCGAAAATTACTTCTCCTTAAGTCTTCCTTGAGTTCTCTCATTGTAATTACAATCAAACTGCGTTTGGTGAATGTGGAAAATGCTTGTGTGTGTGTGTGTGTGTGTGTGTGTGAGTGTGAGTAAGAGAGAGAGTGTAGGGGGTATTGTTAATTGAATATAATCAGATGAAGAGCTGTTGTGGTGCTCATATAGGGGGTTTGAATCAAGGTCGAGGCTGATGAGATATGATCAAATCAGCTCAAGTGACCGAATCCCACCGGGCAAAACATTCAACCTCTCCGGTATGATCTGATCTGCAGGCAACGGTCTGAAACAGAGATAATCTCACTTATTCAATATATTCATATATCATTGAAGTCCATGAGAATACATGATTAATACAGGAGGTGGACAAAACTACAGAAACACATCCTTCCATCCAATTCAATAGCTCAACAACAAATCCTATCTTATTGAAGCTTATCCTATCAAAGCATCCATCCATCTATTATCTAAACCCGCCTATGAAATATATTTAATCATGAATTATTGAGCACCTGAAAACATCAGAGGTTAGACAAAGTCACGACAATGAAGTTTGTCGTGACTTTCCAGCTACTAAACAGCAGCTGTTTCAGGTCACAAATAAAAGTCATTATGTATTCTTCAAACTTTATGCTATTTAACTTTTCTTTTTTTTTTTTTTAAAGGAACAGTTATTGTAGTATATTGGCAGAAATAATAAATATTTTTTCATCTTTTTATTTGCGAGCATCAGTTGTGCTATAGTGGCTGTGGCTCACGATGCAGAATCAAAGATCAGTCGTTCAATCCTTGGCTCCTCCAGTCTGCATGTTGAAGTGTCCTTGGGTAAGATACTGCTTCCAGTGTGTGTGTGTGTGTGTGTGAGTGCGAATGTGCATTAGATTAGATCCTGATGAGCAGGTTGGCACCTTGCATGGCAGCCTTTGCCATCAGTGCATTGACTGGGTATAAATATGGACGTCATGACAGCTCCACAGAAGTGAAGCCAAAACATCTCTTATCATGATGATGTTCGCTTTTAGGATAAGTTTGTTTTTAATTAGTTATTTGACGACATAAAAAAAAGTATGACTTCATGATTGGCAGCTGTGACAGCCCATCTAAAACCTCTGTCAGACAACGGGACGGCTGAGGGGGCGTGTCCTATAGACTGTCATCCTGCTGCCTAACTCCAGACTACCATACCATCCATATGTATAGTCTGTCAATGCATTAGTGTGGGTGTGTGTGAGTGGGTCAATGTTGACATGTAAAGCGCTTTGAGTGGTCAACACAAACATATTTAAAACAAAAACTATTCATTTAATTGTACAATCACACATTGATTTAATTAACATTTAAGCGTTCAGAGTAGAGAAGAGTTTTCTCACCTTGTTATATTTTATTTACAATTTATCAAATGCTATCAATCAGATTCTGTAGTCTGAAATGCTGAATTTTAATATTTAATAGTCTTGTTTTTGTTTAGGGTTTTTTGGTGTTAAAACAGTATTTTCATTATACAACTTAGTTTCAGACATTCATATTGAAAATGCTCAACATGTCTGGGCTTCAGCAGTGATGGCGACCTTAAGAAATAAATGTTCTGTCTGGTAAAAGGGCAAGAGTAAAAATCAATTAATCACACAACAGAAGGACCATAATAACTGGCTACAGGTGAACTACAGCTGATTTATTTTATACACCCACCAGAATACATGCAAGATTTCTAATTAATATTCAAATGTGTCAGACAGAGATGGTGTTGAACGCACAAAGGTAAAGATGTATGGATCATGATTAGAATGTGAAGAGGGTATAGATTATGATTAGGCTGGCGTGCGTGTGACATTTTCTAATTAGCTCACTTGAACCTCGTGCTCCAGCTCATCACTGGCCATTCAGACAGCGTGCGGAGTTATGCGACTATTCAGATGCCAATCAAGCGAGGCTCGTCGCTGTGGCGAATGAGGAGAATGGAGGTGAGGGAGCGAGATGTCACCGGGCGTCAAAGGCTAATCAGCACGTCTGCGCCTCGCAATCACATCCCATTCACTAAACTTTTTTTTTCCTCCGGAGACTTAGCACGTTTTAAGTAAATGCCTCATTGTCAGCTGCCAGAGGAGCTGACATATGACATGTAATAAACGACTTCAGGCAAATCAGCCGACATAACTTACAAGAGTCCTTCTGGAAATAACATCTCAGAGCACTGAAGCTCAAGATTGGACATGACATCACATCAGTTATTTGGCCTATAAATGGTGGTTATGGACAACTGGTTTGATTGGGATAAAGACTTACAAAATGTCTCCTGACTTTTCTCTGATTTAAAGATACCTGGCAGAATGTTCTTGTAAACACATACAGGGAAGTTTACATGCAGCCTGTCCCCCCAAAACGCACTGTGTGTATCTTTGTGGCCTAACTTTATAGACAAAGAGTATTTTGATTGTTTAAATCAAGCTAGTAGTGCTTTACAGAGTTTGAGAGTTCACTTACTGAACTCATTTTCATGGCTATCAGAAAGAAGTATTGAGGTTAGCCGTCTTTCTTTGCACATTGCTTCATACCGTATGTTTCTTGGCACCGCGGACTGCCAATCAGCAGATTAGTGTGGCTTGCAGGCACTACACATTTACTTTAACATCCTTTGCAGTCAACAGGAAAGTGTATGCACATGCGAAAAAAGCGGGCGCCAACTCGTCAAAAAAATGGCTCCATAGCATCGCTAGCGTGGCACAGAACCAAATGACAAAGATTAGTGCAGGATTAATAAGAAATGGTGGTGCAGAAAAGCTAAAGAAATGTTGGGTTTGGAAAGTGTCTCCATAGTTTCCAACTTTAAAATGTCTCAATCAGCACATACAGTAGTACAATTCTTCATTAAACCTTGTTAAAAATGTTAATGTAAAACAAAAAAATGAAAAGGTTATCAGCCAGTATATTAGTTTCTATCCAGCATCATTCAGGCTATATGAAACACCTTGTCCTTTTTCCAGGTATTCAATTGATGTGAGCCATGCCAGATGTGTGCAGTATCAGATGTTTCATTTAAAAAAAAAAAAAAAGTAAAACTCCACAAACTATGTGGTCATAACTTTCCTCACATGATCTGACTATTTAAATCAAACCCTTTCCCCTTACTGAACATCCAAGAACTTTCACTCACATCTGTTCAATTTGATAGATTATGCAAGCACACGGTCACGCACTTACATGGTGTCCAATTACATGAGGCCATTATTCAAATAAGTGTCAGTTTCTCTTTAAAGGATATAAGAGATGCTCATGACCACAGATCTGCTTTAAATATCATAACAACCCTTCCTGCGACCAAATTGATTTTCTGGTATTGCGTCCTCCTCTGTGACACGCAGGCGGAAGAGATGGATGGTGGGAGATGGCCTCGTAATCAAGCGGTTGACATTTCAGAGGGAGATCAGCTGGGACATGCACCCCTTACCATTTACATTCCAGCAACCAGAGACTGCTCGGGAGGTTCACCGACGCCTTGTAGGCGCGGTAATTAAAAAGGGCTAATTAAAGTGAGATGGGAGAATCATTCTAGTTTTTTTTCTTTTTTTTTTCATTAAATTTCCCATGAAATTAGATTTCTCGTTTGGCTGCATGGGATGGAAGGTTGAATTTCTTTATGTGTTTTTTCCTCCCCTTCGAATACAAGGTCTGCGTGTGGTGATGTATGTGTATGTATGTGTGTGTGTGTGTGTGTGTGTGTGTGTGTGTGTGTGTGTGTGTGTGTGTGTGTGTGTGTGTGTGTGTGTGTGTGTGTGTGTGTTCGTGCATGTGGAATGAGGAGTGATAGGCCACTTATGAGGAGGCGTCATGCTCCCTGAATTTAATTCCCAGTCTGGAGGAGATCGGCGAGACAAGAGAGGACACACACGCACGTGCGCATGTTGCACATTCAAATTCTAGCTGGATGTGGGTAGATTGTCTTCTAACCAAGCATCTATACAGAGTTTCATTTCTGTGGTGCCCGGCAGCTTTTTTGATCATGTGATCTCTTCACCAGACGACAGCATCTCTCCATTTGGAACAAAAATCAGCAGAAGTCAGAGTGCACAGTATAAGGAACGCCTCTGAAAGCTGGTGTATAGCATATGTGTTAATAGCATGCTGGCATTGGACAGCCTGCCTGACAGCTCCTGTGTACCGAGGAGACATATGGGAGTAATGGCCACGGCTAATGCAGGAACCCAAAGGACTGTGAATGACAGTTCTGGTGGCGGTAAATGGTCGAGCATGTAGAAGTAAAGCGCTACATCTGTTAATAACCCCTCTTTGAAAAGAAGGAGATGGAAGGGGCAGAGGAGCGATGGTGAGGTGGGGAAGAGGAGAGGAAAGGAACAGAGTGTCGGCTCCAGCTAAATATTAGAAAAAAGACTTGACTATAAACTATAATGGCTTGAGGCTGAAGCCAATGTGGAGGTACCTTAAAATGCTGCTAGCTGCTGGCTCCAAAAAGCTATTTAGTGAGCCTTGTCTCTAACCCTATATGGAAGTTTCTTAATTCAGTATGTTTTTTTCAATCATTTATCAAGATTTTTCCTTTAATTTATGTCCCACTTATATTGTATGACAAAGTCAACTTTCTGATTCAAGAGTTTAAACATAAAATATAGATGGAAATGTCTGTTTTTGATAGATAAATCAATAAAAAAGTCATTTAAATCTAATACTGCCTAATAGAGAAGTTGTTATGAACAGTATAGCAACATTTCTGCCTGGTAACAGCTTTTCTATGTCTCGTGATACATATCATTATATTGGCCCGACTCTGCGGCTTTGTACAAGCTCACAATGTGTCCCACTAAGTGATTATAGTATGTGACTGGAGAAGACAGAGAGATGGAGTGATGGAGGATAAAGAGTAAAGAGAACAGGTTAACTAGTCTCTAAACTGCAGTGATTTGAGCAGAATAGCGTGACAAAAGAGGAAGAGATCGAAAAAGCTGTTATGTCTGCCCACTTCGCTTCACCATTAACAAAGTAGTGGAATATCTTGACAGGTCAATGACTCCAACCGCCATCTGAGAGCCGCAGGGCATACACACATACACACACACACACACACACACACACACACACACACACACACACACACACATATAAAGAATAAACGGTCAAAGAGGAGGTTAGTTTCATGGAGTATAATTGACTGAAGCATGACCTGTAGTGGGCTCTTTTATACTGTGGTCTTTTGTGTGTGTGAGTGTGTGCTGTGTATATGTGGTCACACCTCAGCCAACACCCCATGGCCTTCTCCACATTCATCAGATTGATATTAATATTCATGAGGAGGCTGGTGGCCGGTGTCTCGAGATGGGGGGCTAATGAACGGAGCGTGTGTGTACATGTTGGGGCGTGTGTGTCTGTGTGTGTGTGTGTGTGCGGGGTGTCACAGATGCAGGGGGCAGAACTGTAATCAAATCACAGCCGCCCCCTCATCTCCGCCCTCATCAACCACCAGTGGCGCACACACTTCCGTACACACTAATGCTAACAGGCTACGCTACGCACTTGCCTGTGGTTCGGCACAGGCGGCGGAGACAGCAGATATGTGTGTGTGTGTATGTGTGTGTGTGTGTGTGTGTGTGTGTGTGTGTGTGTGTGTGTGAGAATAATAGTCGGGGGCTGGCCCAGATAAAGAGGTCTGGACTCACAGCTAAGCTAAGCACTAGTCATACAAATAGCTAACTATTATCTCTCATTAGCATCCGCGGCTAACACAGAGGCCCATGCTGTGCGGTGGAGAGCCCTCACAATGGGACCACTCCTTGTATGATTGATGGTGAAACAGCGTCGGCCACAATAACAGAACAAAACGAAAAAAAGAGGAAAAGCACTAAAGATAGAATCTGCCGGCTGTGGCGAGGTAATAAAAACATAGACAAACAAAAAGAAAGTCAGACTAATCAAGGATGCCAGGCACGACTCATTAATCTATGAGAGCCGACACTGTTTGGAAGCCCAGAGATAAGTCGGATGACTGGCACTTTATGGAGATCACATGCGCCCCGTCCTATTCCGCCTGCTATCTTTTCATCAGCAGCAAAAAACAAAAGGATAAAATGAGAAGCGGGATGAAAGCGAGGGGAGGGTGTTTGGAGAATTGCGTGAAAGCTGAAAAAGAGTAAAGAAACAAAAAAGGTAAATAGGGCACTTCCTGCGTGGTGCATGTTCTGGTGAAGCGTTTGCTCAGCAGAGTAATCACACAAAAAAAGAAGATACGCAGCTGTGTGGAGGAAAAAGAGAGCCGACGTCAGGTTTTACTTCTTAGTGAAAGAATTTGATCAAATGCCGGAGCGGGAATCTGATCTTTGACACTTCATCTTCATCACTCGGAGAGGATGCTTAGAGAAAGCGGGTTCAGCTGGGAGAAGAATGAGTCGTTAAAATCTATGACTCTCCCTCTTGTGCACAAATAAGATGCAGATCTTATGATTATAATTCCATCAACCCGGAAAATGAAGCCTCTGTTCTCTGTGATTGCAAAAACACTTTTTTTTCCCTCTCCTCCATTGAAGATTCCCACTGAGTTTACACATCTATTATTTAGCTCTGTCCCCTTTTTCACAAAGGATATTTTTGCCAAACTTGCAATCCCACACACACACACACACACACAGACACACACATACATCCTCTCTCACACACTCACACACACATTCTCTCTCTCTATTGTTCATGTAACTTAAAAACACCAAGTGCTATTGCGTGGCTGAATATTCCATTTGGCCTTCTTGCTGACTAAGTGTTGGTAATTCATCATTCGTCTGGGCTTGGGCCTTATGAATATGGATTTTGGGCCAGTTTATTAGCACATCTTAGGAATGCATTATGAGAAATTACCAAGAGGAAATATGAAATTTGCTCTTTATAGAAATTGGGCCACCGCCTGTGTGTGAGTGTATGTATGAAACACTGCGAACTTCATCTCCCAACCCTGTCTCCTGTGAAGTTACATCACTGCTTTCTCAGAGACCTTCCCTCTGCACGTGGCTGATGTGTTTAAAATGTGAAAGTGTTCCTTTTTTTTATCTGTCTCTCAATACAAATTGATATGACAGTTAAAAATCACAAAAAGCACCATTGCCACTGCTACACCTTTCTGAAGAAGCAGTGGGAAAAAGGAGGTTTGAGAGGAAGAGAGGAAAAAATAAACTCACTTTCAGACCGAGCAATTAAGATGCAATCGAACATAATCAAAGTTCATTTTCTTCGGAGCGCAGAGATTTTGTCACATGTATTTAGTAGGTTTAGGCTCCTAACAGCCAGTGACAAGTCGACCACGGTTTGGATTTTACAAACACCATGTTTATGGTAAATCCTTTCATCCTGCCAGGCTGGGGATTCAGAAAGGAGTCAAAATAAATCCAACTAAACGCTGCAAAGAATGATGGGTTCTCTGCTGTAATTTACTGTCTATCAAGACATACCTTACTATCAGTCTCACCATGAGAAACTGCTGTATGTCAGATGTCATCTTGTCTAACTTAGGTGAGGGAAAGGATAAACTTTTGTGAGCCTGCGTCAAATATAAAAAATGTAACACCTGAACATCCTCACCTTGTCTCTGTCCTCCACTAGATCAGTCAGCATGTCGTCCATGTCTAGGATCCCTCCTTCAAAGTACTCCAAGCGGTGGGTCTTCAGTGCGCTCTCCCCATGCTGGACACAGAAAACCACATGATAGCAGAGAGGAGAGGGAAGAAAAAATAAATTAGGAGAGAGACACAAAAAAAGAACACACCTACAAAAAATACCTCAACTTGAATCTCTTAAGAGCAGAAAGTATAATCTCATCCTTTTTGTGACAACGTTGGGTAGATACATATCATCACAAAACAGGAAAATGTTTCTATATAAACTTCCACAAGTAACAATAGGGTCCTTGCCTCTTGCCTCTCGGCTCGGTCCCTAATGAGAGAGTACACACATACATAATGCCACCTTCTATATATACACACCATATATGCAAACTATGGGAGGCAAATAAACTGTTTTAGGAGAAACAAAGGCTATATATATTTTGAAATGTTAACAATAACTGGCATGGGGATGGCTGTCCAAATATAGAAAACATGTTGTGTGTACAGTAACAAGGTCCACTGACAATAGCTTGTTCTCCTCATGATGACACTAAATTTGGCAGCAATACCCCATGTGACACTATTTTATGTTTACTTGTAGAGAAATGCTCTTAAACTGCAATAATCATTCAGATTGTTATTTAGCAGCTTTCTATTGTCTTCCAGGCTCTTTGCAGCAATTTTAAACTTTTCCAATGCTGACAGAGCAAAAATGATTAGTTTCCAGGAACAGTTGTTGCTGGGCAGGTACACTAGGAACAAAACGACCTGCATTAACACTGTACACGCACAACGCCAGGGGTGCAGTTTGTGCTGAAGAATGTGACAGTGAAGCGGGGAAGGATAGGAACTTTTCCAGTTTTGCTGCTCTGCGGGGAGCGGGGGTGGGCACATTCCAGGCCGGTTTCATTGTCGCCATGAAGACAGAGGTCAGAGTGAACACACCCCGTCGGAGCAGGAACTACGCCGAGCCTGCTGTTCCATCCATTGACGGAGAGAACAAGGACTTTTGACTGAGCTGCCATCTGAAATCTGTGAGCTATAAAAACCAACAGAAGTACACGAACAATAGCATCTTCCCCTTTTTTGTGACACGGGAAATACACTGTTTACTGTGGAAATGTTGAGCAGATCTTTGAGAGAAAGTGCTTGTGTGGAAAATTTAAGAAGAGACTCATGAAAAAATGGGTAAATTATGAGGAAAAAGTGAAATAGAATGTAATGGGTTAAAAAATATATGCTGTTTTCCCCAAAAATTCTATTAAAAAGGAATTAATTGACTTAGAAAAGAAACCGTATCGTTTCTAACAATGGGTGCAGTAGTATAATGGCCCATTAGGAACTGCCCATACCAATAAGCAATGTGTCTAGAGCAACACAAGACTACATTAGCAGCTAAATTAACAGCTATAGGCTACAGTATAAGCCGCAGAGGCTGAAATGAGTTTGGCTGAGACCCAGCGAGCGGCTTCAGCTGTATCACCGAGCCCTGTTCTGAATGGGCTCCTTCTTGCTCCGCTGCATCCCAATGTGAATTACAGGGCACAAAAAAAGAAGGGTGTCTGCCTTTCACAATGGGCCAAGTCCATTCTCTTAAAACAAATGGTTGCGAGAGCCTGGGATTTCAATCACAGGAATAAAGCCGGAGCCTCCCTTTCTTCACAAGTGCCGACGATGCCAGCGCCAGAGCAGCGAGACGTAGAGCAAGTGGAGTAATCTGCAACGACGACAACTAACATACAAACACACTGCTGCTTCCACACAATGCGACGGCACTGTGTTATGCAAACAGGCATACAATCCAATGATCCAGAGCCCAGAGAAGCACTGTAAAAATAACATGAAGTTCTATCAATGTAAAAAAAAAAAAAAAAAAAAAAAAAAAATGAGTGAGGAAGACAAATGTGACTCATCTGAGACACATAAAAAGACACAGCAGGACTCAAGGAGCTTCAAATAAGAATTTAAAAGCAATGCATTCTGGGAAGTAACTCATGCCCCTATTTACACTGGGTATGAACAAGTGATATAGACTGTTTGATATGTTTTAAATGGTATTTGGTTTTTAATATATGGACCCAGAACTTGTGACCTTTATACAGTAGGTGCTGGTAAAGCTCCACAGAGTGTTGTGCTTTCTTGTCTAACAGGTTTCTGTGGATCATGGTGTCGTATCCCCTGGTTGTGAATTCCTGATTATTATTCTTGTTGTTATTGTTATCATTGTTTTTCACTGTTGCTTCCTCTTTCAACAGCAGCTTCTCCCCGAAGTTTCTTCCCCTTAACACGAGTTTTGCCATGCCAGTATCACCAAGTGCTTCATCATGGGGGAATGTTAAGTATCTGTTCATTAACAAGTCCAGTCAAGACCTGCTATTTGTCAAAAGCACCCTTACATCACTTCTGTTGTGATTTGGTGCTATGTAAATAAAATGGACTTGATTCGGTAGGCAGGTGTTTTAACATCTGGACAGAGGCAAGTTAGCTGTTTCCAGTCTTTATGCTACACACAGGCAATAGCATGCAGGTTTCATGTTAAAACAACACATAGTCAATAGTTCTGAATGTGAAGACAAACCGGAAATTAATAATTAAAGATTTTATATTTCTGTAACCAAAAACCTTATTTTGATATGTTTTTATGTTACGAACAGGTTTTTCAACAGGGGAGCGAACACCAGATGAAGATGTTGCAAGCACTGGAGGACATCTGCAGCTACGATGTCAGAGAGAAGGATTAACACCTCGCCAGACTAACTGGTCCAACTGGAAGAACCGCCAGCGTTCCTCTGCCTCATGCTGACAGTGTTTATGTGTGAGAGCCTCCGTGTGTGTGTGTGTGTGTGTGTGTGAGTGAGTGTATGATAGCAACAGCCAAGCAGGGAAAGGCATCTATTGGCTCTTGTGCAATGACATCACATCACCAGCATTAGTGATATAAGAGGAATTTGTGTGATTTTTTTGGGGCAGAGGGATTAATTCACATCGGTGGATTAGAGCACAACAATGCACAAGTGTTAATTAGCATCACCTCTGGAGGCCGTGCTTAAGCACACCTGGCATACATGCGTTTCATTTTCCTCCACAGGAATCACAAGGCCCTAGAAAACACACTTCCCTGTCTTTCTACCTAGTGATGAAAAGGGATGCAAGTATGACACTTCATAGGGAAAGTAATCTATAGAGAGGAAAGAGGGGGATAACTCTTCTGAAGACCCTCTTTGTCAATCCCTGGTAATTCCCCTTTGTATCCTGAACTCATCCCATAAAATAAAAAAAAAACAAAATGAGTCGGGAGTCAGTCAGTCAATAGTGGAGGAAAATTACTGTGACAGTTAGAAGAGTAAATTCCCTGCAAATTACACCATTAAGTCCCCCACCATTTGAAGCGATATCACTCCTCCTTCTCCCTCTCCCCTTCTCTGGCGAGCAAACACGACACCACTCGAGAACGGTGAAGCGCCGGGGCGATTAGTGAAGCTAAATTCAGTGGGGTGGCAGCGGCGGCGGCGGTGGTGGTGGTGGTGGTGGTGGTGGTGAGGCTGCTATTTCACACTTTGATCCTCAGAAGAATGTGTAATTACACAGCTGCAGGAGGACGGTGTGGATTTAGCCGTGACAAAAAAAAAAAGAAGGAAAAAAAAAAAAAAAAAGAGTCCTTAATGAACGTGTCGATGAGGAGCTGTCTTCCGAGTCGGATCCATCAGAGCGAGTGAGTGCAGAGAGAAAGTAAAGCTGTGGTGAAGTAAGAAGCAGGGCTGGAAATTGAGTCAACTTGACCTCTGCCTATAGTATAAGCTATAATCAAGGGCCAAAAAGACCCCTGAACACATGCACCATAATATCGGCACAGCATTGATTTGCCGATAAAGGCTTTAAAATTAAGTATCAGCATCTGCCCAAAATGAACATTTGTGCTGATTCAACACCTTCTCCATTGCTTCCTGGGTGTGCTTCCCACTGTGGACTATGTTTTTGCCGCAGCGTGGCAGGAGAGAAGCAGAATCAGCTAGCCCTGGCTCTCCATGTGGTGAGAAGAAGCAGCGGGTCTGTCTGGAGGCTGAGTGTAGCAGTGGGACTGTCAGGGTGGCACACGCACAGATAGGGAACATCTCAGCTGACAGGACATGACTTCTTTTTCTTTTTTTGTAACAGCGGTTGGCAACCAGCATATTAGGTGCTTTACAGTACAGCCAACTTCTGCTTCAGAGTGGGGACCAAATATTAAATCCCACCCATTAATCCAGTTGGTCTGCTCTTTCAGGTTGACACCCTGAACTCTAGTATTCTCTTAAGTACTTTCTTCATATTTTGTCTTTCTTGATCATACTTACACAGTCTATGTTGTATGTGTAATAACCTCTTGAGCCAGGTGGAAAAAAGTACATGCATCTATCTGTTCATCTATCAGCCAATATTCATAATACATAAACATTATAAACAAATGTGTGATAAAAGTTGGCTTAAAGTTGGTTCAAATTAGAGTACTGTGGCCAGAATAGCAGAATAGCATTAACATTTTAATTAATACCAAATGACTTTCATTTATGAACACTGCTGTCTAGCTTTAACAAACATTTTTAGAGGAGCAAAGGACTCCTGCCAACAGCAATATTAAAGCACCTGCTCTTTTTTCTCTGTCTTTTACTGAACTACTTAATAAGTCTGCCAATTCAATACTGCATATTACCTTAGTTGAAGGACTTGCAATAAAATTTACTACTATTCATTAACCATTTATTATAGCTTCAGATACGTCTTGTAAATACTTAAAAGGAGGTTATTGCATTTAAAGATGCATTACTAAATTGTTGTATATTTTATTGAGCCAGCTGCACAAAAACACTGAAATCAGGCAGGGTGGCATTTTGATTTAAATAAATAAAAAAATAAAAAAATTCAGTAATGTCTCTGAAACTGAGAACTGGAAGAGAATCACATCTGCTTTTTAATGTCATGCTGTCTAGCTGGGATGAGTTCAGGGTCACGTGTCAGCAGGCATCTGTCCTGCTGAAGTGTCCTTGAGCTGAACAGAGAGCACCTTCTAGACTCAGGATGTTGCTCTCTAGTAATAAAGTAACTTTAACTGGGGAAGCATTTCACATTTGGAATGTTAGCAGTTTATGAACCCTGAACACATCTGACAGACAGCGAGGTCTAAAATCCCATGCCAAAAATAAAAAAATCAATGGGAAGAAGAGAAACGCCACACTCTGACGCACATTCCTACACACACACACACACACATACACACATGTGGGAAAGACAAAGTGCTCCCAGGTTATTTGGCGAGCTGTGAAGTGTCAGCACGGAGTCAGTATAGGGGCTGTAATCTGAACTGAACCTGCACCTACACAGACCATGAGACAGAGACAGACTGCTACAGTACCTGGGTGCGTCCCCCTGAGAACAGACAACACTCACTATGTACATGCTGGTCCCTCAGGCTGCTGTCAAATACTGACACAGTGATGCCTGTCAGTGTCCTTTTTCATTTTAATTCATCACAGACTAGTTTACAGGAAGAGACTTGGACTGATATGATTATACAGTTGCCAGAAATCTAATCAATAACTATTCTGATAACAGATTGATTGTTTAAGTAATTTACCAAGTAGGTTCATATTTGTCAAATGTGACAATCTGCTGCTAAAAATCTTTGTAATTGAATATCTTTATTGACTAAACATCTAATGGAAAATGCAATACTTTCCTACAAATGAAGCCTTATCTTGAACCTCATCTTTTCTCTATTGAGAGATTATGAGACATGACAGATGGAAGCAAATAAAAATGTTACTTAAAATGAAACATAAGCAATCTTAACACCTTTACCCAACAACAACAGTGTTTCTTCATCACATGCTATAATTGCAGCAGTGGAATAATATATAGAAACTATACTGAGAAATCTCATCATCGCCTCTGCCTCCACACATTGACTGAAATCTTTACAAATGGCACTGGATAATGAGCGGTAATTTTCCAGTGTGCGGTTAGTTATCGGCTTTGTCTCTTAGCATAACTGTTTTTTCAACAGAAGTGATGAAAGCGGGCTGAACGCGAGCAGAGTCACAGCTGAGATCACATTAATATAAACTGCTAATTAAGAAGGTCTACATGCCATTACTGTAATGCGCAGTGAGACTCTGCACAATCACTGTGCACATCATGGCCGTAAACCAACACACACATACACACTCAGTGATTAAACCCAGGTTTTTGACACTGTCCCCACTGTCAGCTGTGAGGCCACAGAGAGGAGAAATGTGCGGTTAATGTGGGCGCTAAGTGGATGCTCTTGGCAGTAACAGCTGGCTCATCCGGTCACATCTATTGGGTCCTCTCTGGCAGCTGCAGAGCTGGACTGTCCGCACGGTGATCTGCCTCTATTAGGAAGGAGGCCGCACACTGCTGAGTCAGCGTCTAGCTCCGGCTCCTAATTAACATGCTCTGTGAAAAAGCAAATCGAGGCCAGGGTGCATTCTGATCACACACTCAACATTTAGCCCGCTTCAGCTTGTGCACCGCCGCGTGTCTCAGTGAGTATCAGCAGGGACCGCTGGGAAGAGTGGGCACAACTGTGGCTGTCAGTGAAGCAGAGACAAGACAGCTCAGGGGACAGCAAGTAAGATGAGCTCCTCTCTCTCTCTGTGTGTGTGGTCACCTAGGTGTTTAGTGTGCCCCTTCACCGAGTGGAAACAATCTATCGAGCCCATCCAGCCACCCACTGGGTCTTTCCATCCCTGCTTCCGCAGCCTCTGGCGTCCCCACAAGCCAGGCTCTCGCTTCGCCAAGTGGGGAGGGTGCGGGGGTGGGCTGAGAGAGAGGGGGGGACCAGCCAACCGATAAGACCGGGGCCTGTCACCAATCCTAATCCCCAATCACTCACAGGACAAAGCCTCCTGTCCGCGGCGCACATCTCCGACCGAGGCCACATTGAGGACATCAAACAGTAAACTTCCACCTGCCCACTGAGATACGGGGGCTTTCACAGGGAGCTATTGTACAGGTAGACAGCTGAGGCTGCAGCCAGCACCACTCACATCCTCTCAGGAGGAGAAACACGCATCAGCACACTATCACGCTAGGACAGCATGCACATACAAAGCTGCTGATTAATAAAAAGGTCAGTTCGGCAGAATGATTAATGTTCAAGTGATTGCAACATCATGGAGCAGAAAAACTGTGGGTTTATATCTTTGAGTGTACGGGGGACGTATTTAGAGAGCGAGAAGGAGACATTCAAAACAACACGAAAACACAACACACTACACCAGTGCTTCCTTGAGTCTTCTAGTTAGCTGTCATCAGTTTGGGGTGTTCCCACGCATGCCATGAGTTACTTTCTGATGACACATTGCGTTTTGACACATTTCAAATTTCTCTTAACCTGTCTGATAGGCAGTGATGGAAAGTAAATAAGCACATTTGCTCAAGTGTTGTATTTAACTACAGTTTTGAGGTACTTAACCTGAGTATTTCCATTACACTTGAGAGGGAAATAATACTTTCTACTCCATGACATTTATTTGACAGCTTTAGTTACTTTTCAGATTTCATAAGATTTTACATAATATATCAAGTTTGTAAAATACAACACATTGTTAAAGATTAAACTAGTGGTTTCCAACCTTTTTAGCTTTTGACATCTTACAAAAAGCAGTGTGTAGTCGGCTCACATTTCAGACGTCTATGAGTTGTTAACAGCTCCACCAAATAGTGATTTTTCCCTCTAAACTTCTCACATGGTTTCATTTCAGTAAATGTTTAAATGATCCAATATTTCAGAAAAAAATAAAAGATTAGAGAAAAAGTCCAAAAACTGAAAACACATTTGTGTATTAGAAAATAGTTTTTCCCATTAATCATCTCACCACCCCTCACATCCATCTTTTGGTCCTTTGGAGGGGCCCAATGCATAGGTTAGGGACCCCTGGACTAAACTTGCTAACTGTATATAAAGTAGTGTAAACTAGCTCCACCTCCAGCAGCTACAACAGTAACATGCTGCTCTCACACTAATGCTTCACTATTAATAATCTAATGATGTCATAATAATATATCTGTCAGAGGGACCAAACCACTACTTTTACTGTAATACTGCATACTACACTGCTGCTCGTACTTTTACTCAAGTTTGATATTCTATGCAGCACTTTTACTTGTAATGGTATATTTTTACATTGCTGTACTGGTAATTATACTTAAATAAATGATGTGAATACTTCTTTCACCACTGCTGGTATGTAGAGAGACTTTTAACAACCATCAGAACAATTATGAGTGTAATGCATCCAGATGTGTTTTGCATATAGGCAGAGAGACAAGGTTTCCTGTTGCTGCATTGCATTCTGGTCAATTGAGTTCTTCGATCTATGATGGATTTGTAACCCTTGGTACCCTTCATTAACAAAAACATTTAAACTTGTGTTGACAGATGAAATTGTCACTTTATGATACAAAATGTGTGTGAGTGTGTGTGTGTGTGTGTGTGTGTGTGTGTGTGTGTGTGTGTTTGTGTATTAACAATACAATTGACCCATGAAGGCAAAACAGAGGTTTAATGGGAACACCCCACTTTACTTATTTTTCCATTGAATTATGTGGAAGCCATTACTAAAAGAGGGATATTTAGCCTAGATGAGAAGCTTTCCCAAATTCAGTTTATTTGAAACTTTGTAAGAAGTCAACTTAAACTTATGTGACATTAAACAGTTCATAAATCCCATTACTTTATTTAGTATTTGTCACAAACAAGAATAACAATAACAAAAAAAAAAACGTGTCACGTGACGAGCACTTTAGCCAACTTTATGGGAGCTGCTGGCTAGTTCAAAATGTGAAGAATGACAGGAATGAAACAGCGTTACATGCGGGCACATTGACATGAAAACTAAAGAGATAAATATAAGATAAGAGGTGGTTATGTGTAATGTAGTTGTGTAATGTAGTGCTTACCTGTTCCAAAATCCTGCGGTATCTCCGGCTGGCTTGGTCGATTAAATCCCGGACCGTCCATCCGGCTTTACAGGGAACCACCACTGCTGTGTCCCCGAAAGTTACTGTGACTTTCATTGTCACTATAAAATTCAATTATTTTTTTTAAAGAAAATATATCAACAAATAGTCCCGAGTTTCGGTGTTCTCTCGACCTCGGAGCTGCTCCCTGTATGAAGTGACACCTGTTTGTCGAAAGTGGAGCAACAGGTGTCTCAGGTCAGGATGAAATCACGGTGAAGTCACTTCTCCGCCTTTACCGAGTTAAATAGGTGTAGAAAACTACCCGAGACATCTTCATTTAACCGTATCCGTCACATGTATTTGTTGGGGAAAGATATTTGCGGTCGCAGAGTGTGAGTTTCTGTCATGTTGAGCTGTCCGACGAGGCTTCCCAAAACAAAACAAACTGCGCCAGGAACCCGGAAGAAATCTGGCACTTGAGGAAATTACATTCCGCCTCTCACTCTCCACCACTCAAATGATTATCCACTTAAATCAACTGCTTTATTCATTCAGCACTTTCCTGTCGTTTTAATAGTTGATGTAATTGTCACAAATTAATACGTTTCTATTAAAAGTTATCTTCTTTTGCAAGGAGTTTCATTCATAGTACTGATAAAGCCTTTTATAGGAGTTATAGGACTAGTTTTATGAATATTTTAAAATATTAATTGAAAACTTTGCAGCACTGATATGCATGTGAGTGTAAAAGAGAAAGGAATAAAGGGAAAGAAGTACAAAAGAAAAGTGACTTAAAATTGTACAAAGTCTTACAATTCAAGTTGTGCGTATTCAGGCAAACTATGAACCATTTTTCATTCATAAAAATATCTTATACAGTAACTAGAGCACTATATCAGACGAAATGCAGGAATCCTTAAAACTATTGTGAAGGCGTAACAATAAAATGACATAGCCTATTGATTTTATGTATCTATAATAATTGCAATAATTTCTCTTCTATCTTTGTGATAAAAAATAAAATTTAAAAATGAATTACCACAGGAATAGGAGCTTCTTTTAGTAGTGGAACTTTACCCAGGTACATTTTGAGGTACTATTTAATGCTAATATACACCTACTAAATTTTGAAGGCAAATATTGCTGTTTTTTTGTCTTTGACTCTTCTCTATAGTACATTTAGTTCACAGCTTTACCTGTAGTCATTGCTGCTGCTGCTTTACACTAGTCATTTCACATGTGAAACATATGATCAAGTTATTTATAGAGCTTATAAAATGATTTAGATTAAGCTACTTAACTGTGTATGAAATAAATTAAAGTCCGACTTTAAATTGAAGTTGTTTCATGCATCTGTAATAATGATTATATATTAATGTGTTCATTTCAATACATCACAATGTATGACTAATAGGGATCATTCTGCCTTTATAATGAGTTGGTATACTTTAAATACATTTAACTGACAAGTTACATTATTTTACCTACAGTGTGTAACATTTTATTTGCGATTTTTAGTATTTTTAAAGATTTAGTATAGTACTTAGAGTATTAGGGTGTCATAGTTTTACATACTTGCTACTTTTACTTCAATAAAGGATCTGGATATTTCTCTCACTGCTGGTTAATTCCACAGGAATCCTATTCAGTAAAACTTCATTTGATCTCAGGACTGGATCTAAAATTGTATGTTTAATCACATATTAAATTTGAGATCTAGAGTATAGTTCTGTCTTTTCAGTAGACAGGGGAACTATGACATAAACTGCCCACATGCATTTGCAGAAAAATACATTATGCTAACTTCCTCTCTACTCTACTCTAATCCTCTCCTACGCCTCTGCATACAGTACATGCACACACTCCACCTCACTTCTTCTCACACATCACACATACTAATTACCTAACGGTTATTGTCTGTCATTTTATGTCATTAGGTGTGTTGTGAAATTGCCTTTATGGCTATTAATGGCTGCTGACACGCTCCTGTGCCTTATTCTCGCGCATTGTTTGGTTTTGCTCTCGGGAATTTCCTCCCCATCAAATCAGAAAGCCACCACGGCAGATGGATTCATAATTGGGACAAGCAATTATTTCCACTGCCACTATAATTCATCCGAAATGTACGGAACGGAACAATGAAGGGCTGACAGCCTCTTTGCCTCTGTTTCATCTCACTCCTCTCATCCCCAATAAACAAGGTGAGTAAGAGGAGGGGTTTGAGAGAGCAAGGTATAAAGACAGAAAGCAAATAGAGAGGTGGAAAGAGAGAAAATCCATGATTAGTAAACCCTCTGTCCTTCGTCCATAATCCCTGGGCTCTGATTTTGAGAGAGAACATAATTTCATACCTGGCTTTGACTGTATTTGCAGAGTATACTATATGATGCTGGTTATGTTCTCCTCCATCCCACTAATATGATTACGGCAGCTGCTGACTCATCAGTTTGGCAACTTTGTTGGTGCCAGCACTTGGCTGCAGTCATACTCAGTCAGCAAAGGAACATGTGTGTTTCCATATAACATGTTATGCTCCAGTCTAGGGGTGCCTATGACATAACATGAATAGAAGTAGCCACAAGCTAAATTGAAAATGTATTTACGCAAATATATAAATGAACCTATAGATATAAATAAAGTATAAGACTGAATTATTAATGTTCAGGGTGGACTACGGCCAAAATAACAAATAAAACAATCCTATCTAGAAAGTAAGAACATGCCCTAAACAAATGACAAAAACTTACCTCCCTAACTAATTAAACAAGAGAAAACAAGATTAAGATGCTTTCTCGTCTCACAGGTAATCTTGGCCTGTAGACATCCGGATCACAGATTCCAGTCCCAGACCTTCCAGCTTCATTGTTCATTTTCATTGTGCTTCTCTCTCCTCAATCCTTCCTCTCTCTCCTCTCAACCCCAACCGGTCGAGGCAGATGTTCTCCCACTCTGAGTTTGGTTCTGAGGTTACTTCCTGTTAAAAGAGAGTTTTTGCTTGCCACTGTTGCTCATGTAGGAATGTTGGGTCTCTTTAAAGTTAAAACCTGAAGAGTTCGGTGTAGAACCTGCTCTATGTGGAAAGTGCCTTGAGATAACTCTGTTGTGATTTGGCGCTATACAAATAAAGATTGATTGATTAACAAAACTGGCAGTCCACCCTTACTACTCAAAAGAAAAGATCAAAACTACATCTACTCAAAACTAGACAGAACAGAAGTGTGGCCAGTTGGGAGAGGAGGAGGACGGGGAAATGCCTGTTGCCACCAGACGGCCGCCATCTTGGCTATTTTATATCAGGTGCTTCCGGCTGCAGCCAACTACAGGCCAGGGCACGAACCCCTTCCGCCAATGGTTGCTGCGTCATGGCACACATGTTAAAAAAAAAATCAAAACAAAAAAACACAGGGCACACAAACACACACACACAGCAGACCGAAACAAATGACCACAGTCCTATCAAACATTATTGAAACTCTGTGAGCTGGGAAAATGAGAGATAAAGCAGTCTGGCCTTAGTGTTTTATCTGGCAGAGAAAACCTTAATTTAGCCAAGCATGACACTACAAACCCAACTTTTAGTGAATGTAACTGGAACAGAAAATCACTCATTAACTTTCCACATTTACCTTCTACCACCCTGTTCACAATGGCATATCTCAAATCACTTCCTCATAGTTTAGCTTCAGCGACTGTACAGTACTGTTAGTGACAAGAAGAAATTGCTAGTTGAAATTTAACAACTTTGGAGGACTTCATTATCAAGAAATCCTGTTAAAAGTAGCTGTACACTTCTCTTGGCTAAAGTTAATTCTATGTTGCAAGTGCACAAATTGAGGACATATTTCCATCCTGATTGTGAATGAACTGCTTGTGCAGGACACACTCAAAAAATACTATTTATGCACCCATTCACTATTCTAATTTGTGGGGTGTATTTTGCCTTTACTGTAATGTAGGGAAGACATATATGTGGTAAAATATTCTAAACCCCATTATTTAGTGTTTTTTTCCAGTTTCTAGTTTTGGTCTGATGTTCACAGACTGCTGTTTTTGTGCAGAAAAAGCTGGTGAAGTGAACTTTGACTTGCTGTTAACATGCAAATATCTAGCAGTCATGCCTCAGCACACTCTTTGTAACAAGTATGCATGTGTACACATACTGTATTGTACACACACAAACACACTGGCATGCACTGTGCATTTCTCATATTACCATACATGGGATTGCTCTTCTGTTTGTTCAAGGTGGTTCCTACTTCTCTTCACAGTTCCTGTTCATGTTATAGAACAACAAAAGAGCCTTTTGGATGAGACATGACACAAGCTTCAATATTGTAACATGTGAAAAGAACAGACTGTTTCAGTGTCACTAACACACAGGCAGTGAGAATCTGCAGAGATTTGATCTTTTCCCATGTGAGGAAGAAAGGAGCTATTGTCTGACCTGAGATCAGACGTGTTTGACAACAACACCTCTCTTCAGTATTTGCACAACAGTACAGCTGTCCACTGTTGACTCTGTGATGTCACTTCCTCTATTCATAGAGCTGCATGCTCTTTACCACACCTTCACTTGTGGTGGTGTTGAGCAATATATGATGTAACAGCAGGGCAGAGAGTTTTAAAGAATCTCTCGCTGTTGTTCATCAGAATTTAAAAAGCTCCGATTTGAGCTAAAACGCTGTAGCAAGTGCACACTGTATGTCTTTGAATGGTCTATTAAACCTTTCTTTTGAGTCTTTCAATCTCATCCTCGTCTGTAAGTAAGGCGTGCAAGCCAAAGTGTAGGCGGTCAATAAAAGCCCAGTGATGGTTTTTGTTGTTTTGGTCGTCGCTCTGAGTACAATTTACAGGGTTGGGTTGTCTGGGTCGATAGCAGTGTTGATTTACTTTCAGTCTTCAAGCAGTGCCCCTTTTCTAAAGAGCAAAATTGACATGTTCTCAGCGGCAGTGCCACCACCCCTGTGTTTTAGCTCAGTGTGAGACTGAGGCCGGTCAATAGCTGAGACTTGCTTCACTTCCTGCTGCGCTGCTTACAATTACAGGCCCTGAATCAGTAGCAAGGATTACTCATAAAAACTTGCTCTCACTTTCTGCAAGTGTAGAGCAGGAGAGATAGTGTTTGCAATCACAAAATATGACTTTCATTCAGTGTGAGGATTTCATTTCAAACCTCAGGTGTAATATTCATGCTGCAAAATTGCATTTCTTTTGTGTGCCACCGCTGAAAAGCTCCAATCGAATACCTAAAGGCACTCGCCTGTGAATTACAAGTATTGCCAAAGTTGCTCGAATTGTTGTCTGGAATAATCACAGTCATTCAAAGCAAACAGCTATCATCTAGAGTTGTATCATCAGGCGCCATGATCTACGGCCGCAGTTGCATATTGTGTTTTGAAGCTTATTATACTTGTCTAACTTAGGAGGGTCTTTGTGAAGCACTGCTGGCAGTCCACTCCCTTTTGGAGTCCTCTAAAAGACTGCAGCTACTGTGTAAGGAGAAGTGTACTGAATTGTAAATGCCAGAGAAAGTTGGATTCTTTGATCTTCTTCAATCCTATAAACTAACATGGTGAATATACAGTACACTATGTTGTATTTCCAGCTCCGATAAGTAGGCTACAGTGTGAAAGCTTAAATGTGGGAAATGTTAAATATAAACATGTATTGAATGCATTGCAACAGGCTTTTAGGGAAACTTCAACTGATGTGTGCAGTATTATCACCTCTATATCCTCAGTATCAGTACAATTTGTCTGCTACAGTACAAGTGATCTCTTAACTCCTCTCAGTGGCCCGGGAAAAACTCATCTTTCAGTGTTAACCCCGGCTGTCAAAAATCCTGGCTAGAATCAGGACTCAGCAGCAGGTCAAAATCTGCTCAGTTAGTGTTTCGCCCGACATGTTCAGCCCAGAAAACAACCTTTTATGCTTTGAAAGGCAAACTCCTGTACCTTTAGGATATCTTAAGTACAAGGAGAGTTTTATAGCCACAACATGGTGTAAGAGAAGAGCTATTTCAGTGTACCTTTTGACACAGCAGGTGCCACATCTTATGGGTTTATGTGCTTACATGATATATTCCATTTGTTTTTCCACTTGCTTTAGCCTTATCTGTCTGTTCTGCCTTTTGCCCTGTACCATAAACCATATAGAGTTCATCATTTAAGTCTGAGCTTTACTTTGCATGACTAACTGCATGTAGTGCTTGAAAACACCCAAATGGATTTATTGTAAAGCCTTCCCCATGTGATATTTCCACCTTTTATGCCAAATCAGCTCCACTGAGAGATAAAGTCAGAAAACTGAGAGAAATCTTATCAGGGGTTTTGTTATGTGAAGTATAGTTGGAGTGAAATGTTTGGGAAGTCCATAGAAAGGCAGGAACCTAACAAACAAAATGTGCATTGTAGTTTATACAGTATTTTGGTGTTTGTTTAAAAAGGGAAAAAAAAGATATTGTAATGCTGTTAAACCAGGAAGTCCTATTCTTTTGCTGCACTAGTTAAATTATCAAAATGTAAGATGAACATGACAACCATGATGTGTAAGTTCAGCTGCATGTCACCATCCACTCAAGGATCTGTGGGTGTGTATGTTTGTGTGTATGTGTGTGTGTGGGTGTGAGACATTTTTGGAGCGAGGATACAGAACCCTCGGCTGTTAAACGCTGTGCAGATATTTGAAGAAATGCATCTTTTTTCTTTGATGGAAACACTCTGGGAAAAGAAAAAGCTGTTGTAGATGCACCAGAGGCTGACTGAATGTACCTCGTTATGCAAGCGGATAATTATGTTTTTTTGTTAATCATTTACTTTTTAGAGCAGCTCCATTAGAGGAGAAAGCAGGAATGAATTATTATATCATCATCAGCTGCATAAAAGATCACAGAGTGGGTTAAGAAGGAAGAAATCAGGCTACGGGCAATCTTTGTCAGAGGTAGGATGTGAATTTGTCGATTACATCAACGTGCCAGCACATATTTTTACACTTTTTTTTTAACAAAGAAACATATTTTCTCACTTTTCTACCTGAGGAAGCCACAAAGGAGTAGTCATTCCATCCCTGACGCTTGCACACGCCTAATTAGACTAATTAGATTTTTCTCAGCTGAAGCTTGGAGTTTAACAAGACACAACTCTCACCCTTTGCGCCATGCTCCTTGATAGGTGAGAATGAGACTTTCTATTCAGGTAGCACATCACACACTTTCTCTCTCTTTCTCTCTCTCTCACACACACACGCGCATCCCTTAATGGATCAAATTAGTGCTCTGGCACATAAACCCTGTTTTCCACCTGTTCTTTCACCCCTTTCAATTGTTCTCTCTCCATTTTCTACTCCTCTTCTTCCTCCTTCCTTCCTTCTGTCAGAGACAGTCGCCGGGTAATTAAAATCTACGTTCAGACAAAAGTTGCTTTAATTTAAGTTCATTATACTGTGCCAGTCTCTGGCTTCGCAGGAGATCTTTTTTAGAAATCCGTTGCCTTGAAACCATGGCAACTACCGCATAACCTCATTTTCCGCCTAATCACACCGAGAGAGACTGCTGAACATTGATTTGGACAATTATGGGGCTACATTTGCAACAAAAGCAAACAAGGCAGAGGCAATGGTTGGGAAAGGTGAGGTGGGGAGGGGGGAGGGGGGGAGGGCGAGTGAGACTTAAGTGCTTACTGGGGAAATGAAAGAGAGAGGAGACGAGAGGGGGCAGGCTACATATCTAAATAGTTTAATAGCTCCGAAATGGCACCTTTTTCTCTGTCTGAAACTCATAAATGTGTCAGTGATGTCGTTCTTTTGGAAATGCATCCTGTGGTTCATGAACTTTTCTTTTGTGCTCATTCAACCCTGTAATTTGGCCAAGAGCGCATTTCTGTTAACAGCAGGCACCACTAAATTGTCATTGGTTATTTGCATGGTCACCTAGAGTACAACCTGAATTACATATAAAGTAGTTCTTTTGTTTCTAAAGGGTTGGTTCATCCAATATTTCACAATGTGAGGTATATAGCTTAGTAGGCAGTTTTTCATAAAAAATTTGGAGGCTTTTTTTTTTCCATCACTGAAATATCTGCTGAATATCTTTTCTCCAGCCAAAACCAATGCATGAATTGAGCCAGCACACTACTGATATGGCGTATGGAGTATTGTGTCAGGCAAAATAGGCCTTTATTCTGCTTGAGCAAGTCATGAGAGGAGGTAAAAATATGCAGCTGGTGTTTGAGGTACAATATGTGGTCTACTTTAGTTTGAGAGATGCTGGATGACAGCCTCTAAAATTCTTGGTGGGTTAATTTGTGCAAATCAATCACTATTAATCCAATTAGTAATTCCTACTGTCAGATTAATGCATTTGTAACAGGTCCATGATATGCAGACAGGTGATTTAAAGTCATGGCCCCTTGTTAATTCCAATTCAAACACAGCTGAAGAAAACTTGTTCCAATGAAAAGTCGTTACAGCAAGGTCTGTGAGTTTTCAAATGGAATACTTATGTGCTTATTTCCACCGGGGTGGTGACGACAATCTCAGGGGCCGCTACATCAAAAAGCTTTTGCAATTATAACATAAACTATCTGCATGGCTGCATACCACAAGGAGTGGTAAATGAGAAAATGTGTGAACAACCTGGATTCTATTACAAGCAGGAAGGGCCCTTCAATTGGTCGTGGCCTCGGAGGTCAAAGAGTCAAAACGTTGAGAGATCCTTACTGTAATAACACCGCCTCATTATGGGAGTATCATTAACGTTCCAACCCGGGTCACATATTTGTTTTGGCTGACCTGGCTTCAAAGCGACGCGGTCGAGCTGTGTTGCTATTACGTGACCCTGGTCAAATTGTGAGGATTCTGGGTGATGGTGATTATGACTGGGCTCATTTTTGGAACCACAAAAGAGAAAAAAGTGCAGGTTAAGTCATTCTTAGAGAGAGAAACAGGGTAAGACAGAGAAACAAACCATCAACACATTGAGCTGCTGTGTTGTGCTGCATCCTCTTTTTTGTGGGGGTGGGTTGCTGTCATCACAACCCTTCCCAACACGCTGATGGAGATTGGAGAACAAATGACAATTATTCGACCAAACATACTCAATTAAGTTATGCAAATGTGATGCAAATTTCTCATCACTTAACCCTTGCTACCCTGTTTAAAGGTTTCCATACCAGCTTACAGTTTGGCTCACAAGATGGATTTGTCTCCGGCGTTCTATAGAGGAAGAATAAAGGGTGGGTTTAGATGGGAAGAGAGAGTGGGAAGGGAGGAGGGTATGTGCCACCGTATGTGTGTGTGTGTGTGTGTGTGTGTGTGTGTTTCTGCATGTACATGTGCAGGGGCAAATAAGAAAAGAGAGATCAAAATAACCCTTCTGCCAATCAAAAAACCCAATTATCATTCTCAATCAGCACTAGAGAGACACAAAAAGCCACTCTCATACAATGGATCAGTGGTCTAGACCAGAACAATTACTGCATAATTAGTTCATCAGACGATCCCAGATTGATCCAACTTTGATTTGCATGCAGAATTGGGTCGAGAGTAAAGCCTGGTTTTGAGCATCCAGAAGATGTTCCAGTCATGCAGAGTGAGACTCAGGCTGTCTCTGCCACTGAAAAATAGGTAGAAATGTCCAAGAGAGAGGAGAGAGGAGTTCAACAAGGCACAAATGACACAGAGAGAAAATGTCTCATCACCCTGTTGTACTGGTTATTGGAACTTTTGCACTGCCTTCTACTTTTGGGAAGAAGATGAAGGATCAGGGAGTGGAAAAAATTACTTTTGTATCCCTTCAGCTAGCACAGTATGGAGTGATGAAGCTCTTTTTAACCTAAATGCCCCCAATTTGAATCTTTCTCCATAAATGAAGATTTTTTTTTTTTGTGATGAGGGCGCTTCTCTCGTCATTACAAGAGCAGACTTGCTGCAGTGCATGATTGCGAGACAGAGGGTGTTATTCACTTGACCAGCCTGAACCTGATTCTATAGCAGGGAGGGCGCTCGGTACGGTGAAAGCAGCCCCCGATCAATGACAAGGAGGAGGCGGGAAGGAGGAGAAAGTGGTCTGAACTTGTCACAGGGAAAGCGTCATGCTGGGTTTCTTTCAAAAATCCAGACTCGATCACTTTCTGGGAGAGAAAAGGTGCCCTGGTTTCTGCAGACTGTGAATAGACTGTGATTGCCTGTGATACAAAGGGACGGGGGTACAGGTAATGACTGTGGTTATGACAGACACCACCCAGCAGCAGCTACATAGCTTGCTGCTTCACCATTTGATTTGGGAAAACCGTTGCCATGCCGACCGTACCTTTTGATTGGCGCCCCGCTTTTTTGGGGGGGTGGGGGTGGGGGGTGGTGTTGCGATTTACATACAGCATTTTTCCTGATTCTAGGGAGAGTATTATTTAATACCAAAGAGGCTCATACACTGTGCACCTTGTTTAATGAAGCAGGAGTGAATCCAAAATGAACATATTGATTGATAAGTGAATTCTTGCTGCATAAATTAATCAGTGGGTTTGTTTAATATCTCTAGTGAATTTTGAATTTTTTATTATTTCTTCCAAATAATCTCACCGTGAACTCTTTTCAGGGTCATAGCTACCAAATGAGGACACTGAGGTTGTGTCTTCTGTATTTTTTTCTGGGAAGTTGTGAATTTTAGTAACAAGAAACACTTTCTTTCCCCAACTTTCTTCCACCAGCAGCCATGGTGATATTAACATACTATTTTTATTATAGCCATTCTGTGATTGTATCCTAACTATTTCACTATCTGTTTACTTGTACTCTTCTTGATGTCTACCACATGAATTATGGTGTTGCACTTCCTATGAGAACTTAATTTTGATCTTCTCTTGATGATAACACTTTTTTCCCCGCATGAAGAACACAACTAATTTGACAGCTACAGTAGTCTATACTTTAGTGAATCCATATTCCCCAAACCCTGCTTGGTTTCCTCATGTCAAGGCCCCATTCAGCCTTGTGACTATCAATTTTCTCTAATCCCAGGCCCTTGTATCCACATTGATTCAATAATATACTGTCTTGTATCATGTATTTCACATCTCACTGAAATCCAAACTACACTTTCCCAAGGAATGGAATAAATATGGATGGAGAGAAGAAGCCAGAGCTTTCATCCACGAGCCTGGAAATAAACTCTTGGCCCTCTCTCTCGGCACACAGGTCGATCACAGGGCTAAGTCCAGGCTTACAGCAGCTTCAGCTATGGTTGAGGATGAAAGGAAGAGCTATTTCTGTCCAGCTCTCCTTTGTAATTAGAGAGGAATCCATACGGCATAGTTTCTCAACCAAGTCTACAATTCTGCCGAGCCATAATTTACTTAATTACTCAGAGACGCCTCTTTGATTCAGGCAGTATCAAAAAGAGCTTTTCTGGAGGAGAGGTAGGGAATGATAGTAATTGTGAGGCTGTTTGGCTCCCATTTGCTGTTTTTTTTCTCTTATGAGCAATAAACTGATTATAGATGACAGGGTGTCAGATATGTCTGTTGTGCCTTTTTTCACTCGGTGACAGGGTGATTTAAAAGTGACTTCAGTAAAAGTACACTTTAAATCCCATAATAGGAGAAATAGATCATATTGATTCCATCTTTCTGTCTGCCTCATATTTTGCAGCTATTGTGTAGACCTGAAATGATGCAGTTTTCTGTGAATTAATTGGATTCAAAGGGTAAATTAGTAATTATAGTCACACAGTAGAGACACAGTTTCAATCTTATAGTCTGAGTTTGATCATGTTTTTAAGGAAAAATACATCAAGTTCCTGAAAATTTACAGATAACCAGCTTCAGTTGAAGATCCACCCAACCTTGCTCAGACAAATAAAATCTCAAAACATTTCCACCAGGACTATAAGTGAACCTTGGGGATTTGTAAGACCTCTCTATAGGATCCTTGAGACGACAAAAGGCGGGGTGCCACTTACCTGCTGGAAACCCTTTTTTTTCCTAACCAGAGAGGGAAAACGCCAGGCCTTACTTGAAAGCCTCTCTCTGCAGGGCTGAGATTAGAGGACATTCCTCTCTGTTTCCATCATGTAGGGAGCGCGTCAGTGGTCACCGCAGCCCTGATGTAACACGCGGTCTCCAGCATCTTTGAAGTGGCTGGATAAGCCGGCCTTGGACGCTGGCGAGTTCAAAAGGGCCCACAGAGGGATTTCGAAACAGAGGAAGGTATCCAGCTCTTCCTCAGATCATTTTCAGCCTCCTTTCCCACTGTGTCAGCGAACAGTCTAAGAGGGGAAGAATAAAAAAATCCTGGAAGGTTTATAGGCGATAGAGTGACTCAGACATGTGGGTTGCTTCGTTCAGGGAGGGCAGAGGAGAGAAATATCTCAACACTTTTGTCATTTTGACATCTTTCTTTGTTTTAGAAAGATTTAGAATTAGAGAACAGCTAGAGTGAGAGTTCAAAGTCAAAAGCATGACATTTTACTTTATCGACCTGTCAGCTCTCGAGCAGAATCTGTATCCTGTATTTCTTCAGTTTACCGACTGAGAACATTTTTATGATATGATGGCCACAACTAGGAATATAAAACCCTATTTGTAACAAGACTAAGTCAAGTAAGCTACATTTTTATGATATATTGTGTGAGAAATATTAAATATTGGATGAAAATTCAGGTCCAATAGTTGAGATATTTCAGCTTAAATCAAAGTATTGGACTGACTGTCAGACATATTGCAGCTAGCATGGTTAAAAAAACATGAATTTTCCTTTCCCCCCCATCCCATTTTTTCTCCTCTGCCTTCTGTAAGCCAGGTCATCCTGCTGCAGTCATCATTTGGCTCCCTTAATGTTTGCAGAAAGTGTTTACAGTCAAAGAACCAGCGGAACCAAAGCAGATTTCTTGCAGGACTGAGACGAAGAGGTCCAAAGAGGACAAATCTTACTCTGCACTCGACCTCAGGGAGAGGAAAAGTCACTAGCGATGTTTCCAGAGCCAAACAGTCTTGCCAAGGCCTGGACAAGCTTAATGTGCTTTTGACACTGTGCTGAAAATAGTCTTCAGTTTCCCTTCAAAGATAGAACAACATTCTGTATGTGCTGCATATCACAAGAAGGTTATTGGACTATTAAAGCTCAGGAGACCAACGTGGCTGCAGATATCAAAAATGCTACATGCCTTGTGTATCACTGTACACACATTTCCCTGTAATTCAACATGACATGTTTGGTATCTTTGGAAACTTTGAGATCTTGACTAGAATTTGAAATGAAGTTCAGTGGGTTTGAACAAAGCTGGGCTGTGCACCCTGCGCTTGAACAAAAGACCCACCGGTGGATCTGTGTGGGTTGAAGAAGTTAAACCGCAGCCAAGCTGGCAATTCTTCTCTACTGGAAACATAACGTTACAGTAATCACACAAGTGTTATTTTTGGGAAGGTTTAAGCCCATGAATAATGTGTAAGCCCTGGCTAAAGCTCCGGTTCATACTGGAGACAGGGCCGTGATTGTATCTGTGATGAAGAATGGGCTTGTGCTACAGCAGCTTAGGTATTGTATCAACCACAAAAGCATGTGCTATTATTTAAAGAAGCAGTCATTTTAGATAAAATAGAAATATATATCCACGGAAGAAGAATCTCCCATGCTTGTCATTCATAAAATAAATAAACAAACGAAATGTATTTACAGCCTTAGTAATAAACCGCTGATAAAGGGTCAGTGCATTCAAATTACTGACACAGTGCTGTGACTTTCTGGAGTCTTATCATCACTGTGATGTTGCCAGGCGACCAGAGAAGTGCGTCCTGTTCAGTTTGTGGATTAAGGCTGAAGCAAACGAGTTATAACATGTTAATTAGAGAGTTTTAGTGGCGCTGGTGGGCTGATTTTTGCCAGGTTAGCTCTTTTACCCTGCTTCCAGTCTTTATGCTCAGTTAAGCTAACTGGCTGCTGGCTTCAGCATCTTTATTATTCCACAAAATGTTGAGCTAGTTCTTTAATTCTGAATATGCTGTGATTGTCTGAATGGACAAATGTTATTTTACATTTAAGAATATGCAAGTTAGACATTTGTGATCGATCCATTTCAATTAGATTTTCCTTGCTGGACTGAAAATTTGGGTGAGCTGACCCTTTAAACAAAAAAAACAAACAGTCCCTGTCTTTGTCCAAACTAAAATTGCATAGCAAGACTTTAA